>NC_045455.1:93943560-93957397 GCF_002776525.5 Piliocolobus tephrosceles
CGCCCAGGCTGGAGTGCAGTGGCCGGATCTCAGCTCACTGCAAGCTCTGCCTCCCGGGTTTACACCATTCTCCTGTCTCAGCCTCCCGAGTAGCTGGGACTACAGGCGCCTGCCACCTCGCCCGGCTAGTTTTTTGTATGTTTTAGTAGAGACGGGGTTTCACCGTGTTAACCAGGATGGTCTTGATCTCCTGACCTCGTGATCCGCCCGTCTCGGCCTCCCAAAGTGCTGGGATTACAGGCTTGAGCCACCGCGCCCGGCCTCACCCTACAGTTTTATAGCTTAGTATTCAGCCTCTTAAAAGAAAAACTTCAGGCAAATTAAACTTAATAGAGTTTATTTGAGCAAAGAACAATTCATAAATTGGGCAGCACTCAGAAGCGGAAGAGGTTCAGAGAGCTCCCCTCTGCAACATGGGTAGTGAGTACTTATAGACAGAAAATAGAACTACAGAAGTAACCTAAGGATTTGCCTTATATGGACATAGTCTGATCAGTTGGCTGCCTGTGACTGACTGAAGCTTGGCTGCTTATGATTGGCTGAAACCTGATTATCTGTTGCAAAATATATACTCCTAAATTAGGTTTAAATTCCTTTATGGACTAAGTTAGGTCACAGTTCAATATGTAGGAACTCGAAGTATGGAGACAGCCGCAGGCCAATGGCCTCTTGCTTATTTAATTTAATAAGCCAGACCAGGCATGGTGGCTCATGCCTGTAATCCCATAACTTTGGGAGGCCAAGGCAAGTGGATTGCTTGAGGCTAGGAGTTCAAGACCAGCCTGGCCAACACAATCTGTAATAAAAATACAAAACACAATCTGTAATAAAAATCTGTGAAACACAATCTGTAATAAAAATACAAAAAGTAAGGCAGAGTGCAGTGGCTCACACCTGTAATCCCAGCACTTTGAAAGGCCAAGGTGGGCGGATCACTTGAGGTCAGGAGTTCCAGAACAGCCTGGCAAACATGATAAAACCCCATCTCTACTAAAAATACAAAAATTAGCTGGGCACGGTGGTGTGTGCCTATAGTCCCAACTATTTGGGAGGCTGAGACAGAAGAATCACTTGAACCCAGGAGGCGGAGGTTGCAGGGAGCCGAGATCATGCCAGTGCACTCCAGTTTGGGCAACAGAGAGAGAGACTTAGTCTCAAAACAAACAAACAAATAAAAATACAAAAATTAGCCAGGCCTGGTGGTACACACCTGTAATCCCAGCTACTCAGGAGGCTGAGGCAAGAGAATCACTTGAACCCAGGAGGCAGAGGTTACAGTGAGTGGAGATCCTGCCACTGCACTCCAGCCTTGGCAATAGAGTGAAACTGTCTCAAAAAAAAAAAAAAAAAAAATTAATAAGCCAAAGACTCAAGGGGGTCCCTATCTGGATTTCTGCAGCTCTTTCACTGTGTAGCTCCCTCCTCTCGGGTATTCTGCCCCAGATATTCTAGCTCCCTCAGTTCCCCTGAATCCTTTTTCTGTCCCCTCAAGTCAGCAAGTTTGCTGTGGTCTCATGGACACCATCTTCCTATGCCACAGCCTGGAAAGGCTCTCTAAGCAGGCGGCCTATTTCTCTTATCCCCAGGATCCAGGTCCTGTGCTGCTTGTTGCCTCCAGTCTAAAAACAGACATTTTAGATCTTTATCCAGTTTTCTATTTTTGTTGTTGTTGTTGGTTTTTTCGAGATGGAGTCTCGCTCTGTCACCCAGGCTAGAGTGTAGTCGTGCAATCCTGGCTTACCGCAACCTCTGCCTCCCGGGTTCAAGTGATTCTCCTGTCTCAGTCTCCCGAGTAGCTGGGACTACAGGTGCACACCACCACATCTGGCTAATTTTTGTATTTATTTTATTTATTTTTTTGAGATGTAGTCTCACTCTGTCGCCCAGGCTGGAGTGCAATGGTGTGATCTCAGCTCACTGCAACCTCCGCCTCTCGGGTTCAAGTGATTCTGCTGTCTCAGCCTCCCGAGTAGCTGGGACTATAGGCGTCTGCCACCATGCCCGGCTAATTTTTGTATTTTTTAGTAAAGACGGGGTTTCACCATATTGGCCAGGCTGGTCTTTAACTCCTGACCTCATGAACCGCCCGCCTCAGCCTCCTAAAGTGCTGGGATTACAGGGGCTAGCCACCGCGTCTGGCCTGTATTTTATTTTTTATAGAGACAAAGTTTCTCCATGTTGGCCAGGCTGGTCTTAAGACTCCTGAGCTCAAGCAAGCTGCCTGCTTCGGCCTCCCAGAGTGCTGGGATTACAGACTTGAGTCACGATATCCAGCTGTTGTGTTTTTTATTTTTTATTTTTGTTATTATTATTTTTGAGACGGAGTTTCGCTCTTGTTGCCCAGGCTGGAGTGCAATGGCTTTTGGCTCACTGCAACCTCCGCCTCCCAGGTTCAAGTGATTCTCCTGTCTCAGCCTCCCAAGTAGCTGGGATTACAGGCATGCGCCACCACGCCCAGATAATTTTGTATTTTTAGTAGAGATGGGGTTTCACCATATTGGTCAGGATGGTCTCAAACTCCCGACCTCAGTGATCCATCTGCCTCGGCCTCCCAAAGTGCTGGGATTGTAGGTGTGAGCCACTGCACCTGGCCTTGCTGTGCTTTTTAAATTGTCTTTTTGAGGGATTTGTCCATCAAATTTCTCAAATCCTTTTTCTCTTGCTTTTTTTCATATATATATATATATATATATATATTTTTATTTTTTTTTTTTTTTTTTTTTTTTTTGAGATGGAATTTTGCTGTTGCCCAGGCTGGAGTGCAATGGCGTGATCTTGGCTCACCACAACCTCCGCCTCATGGATTCAAGCGATTCTCCAGCCTCAGCCTCCCGAGCAGCTGGGATTACAGGCATGCGCCACCATGCCCAGCTAATTTTGTATTTTTAGTAGAGATGGGGTTTCTCTATGTTGGTCAGGCTGGTCTTGAACTCCCGACCTCAGGTGATCTGCCCGCCTTGGACTCCCAAAGTGCTGAGATTAAGGCATGAGCCACCGCGCCCGCCCCCTCACCTTGTTTTTTTTTTTTTTGAGACTGAATCTCACTCTGTCACCCAGGCTGGAGTGCAGTGGCCAGATCTCGGCTCACCGCAACCTCTGTCTCCCAGGTGCAAGCGATTCTCCTGCCTCATGTGTCACCACGTCTGGCTATCTTAAATTCTTTGACCTAAATTGTTCATAATACATTCTCATGCTTCTTTGTTTTGTTTCATTTTTGTCTTCACCCCACCCTCCAGAAATATCCGTAAGTTCCTAATATGGCCCTGGCAGTCACAGCTCAATGGCACCTTCACCCAACAAACCCTAGACTCTCTGCTGCCCCAACCACAGTGACCAGCCTCAGAAGTGCGGCACCGAAGGGCGGTAGGTGTGACAGGCTGCCACAGGTACTCCTTGAGACCATCATTATGACAGTTACTACTGTTACTACTTGAGACCGTCATTACAAGACTGAACGAAGGAGGACGAATGTAGAAATGAAAAATTAAAAGAAACTTTTAAAGAAAGGGCCAGGGGAAGAAGACAGGTCCCTGCTTCTAGTGAGCAAAGGCAGCCGCCTGAGCCTCTACACCCCTTCCTATTTACTGGGTAGAAAGAGCAGGGAGCAGGAGGTAATGACTGGTCAGCGGCTTCACTGAGCACAGGGTCACATGATTGCTAACAAGCTTCAGATGTGCCTAATTACAAGAAACACTTGCATCTGGGGTGTGACTGCCCTCAGCATTCCTTCCGGGTGGCAGACACAGTTTGTCAGTTTGCCAACATCCTGCTTTCATGAGAACTTTGCCGTTTACTTATGTAGCCTACAGTGGTATACTGAGTTCATCATGACCCTCACTCTTTTGGCCTTCAACAGTAGGGAGCCGGGGGAGAAAGCACCAGGAATGGCACAAGGTCATAATGCTGGTGAGCAGGGGGCCATCAGCCCCAGGAGCAAAGGCCACTTGACAGACCTGGAGGTGGGGTGAGTGCCAGAAAGCTGTGGATTACTCAGAGTGGAGGATTACTCACAGAGTGGAGGTGGAGACAGGGCACCCCCTCTGCTCCCCTTCGAGTCTTAAGGCCTGAGATGGCTCCAAGTGTCCTTAGAGTGGGGCAGAAAGGAACCTTAGGTCCACCTGGCATGTGGCAGAGGCAGGAACCCTAGATTAAATGTTCTCGGTGGAGTGTGGTGAAGGAGGCTGCTTGTCCCTCCACGACAGAGGGCCTCTTCTTGGTCCAGCGGGAGAGGACGCCTCCTTGGTGATGAAGCAGTGGGTGATTTGGGGTAGATGTGACATTCATGACGCCAGCTCTTCTGCAAGTCATGGTAAGGCACCGAAGGGTGGCTCCTCTCCCTGCAGCAGCTGTCACTTACCATCCTGTAGACCATGACCTCCTCACGCAGCGCCAGGGCGAGGATCTCAGTGAGCCAGCAGGTGCCTGCAGTCCTGGAGCTGGTCGCAGCAGGTCATCCTGCACGCGGTGGATCCCCAGCACATCCCCAGCTTCTGGACGCGTATGAGCGAGCGGTCACGCAGCAGCATGCTTGTGTGAAATGCCCCACGGATCTCTGTGCCCACGTCCCTGCAAAGCCCATGGCAGGTGCCCGGGTGCCGGAGCATGCACTCGGCCCCACGAATCTCTGTGCCCACGTCCCTGCAAAGCCTGGGTGCCGGAGCACGCACTCAGTCCCACGGATCTCTGTGCCCAGGACTCAGCCTGGCATCTGGCTGCTAAAGGTTTACAATTTTATTAATTTGTAGGTACGTATTAAGAAAGGCTTTTTAACACCAACAGGAGTGAGGTGTTAGTCTTATTTCCTAGGGGTTTCTCTGGTTTATTTATCCTTAGAAGCAAACTGGATTAATATGCTTTTCACTCTAAATGTGATTTCCAGGATATTAGCTCAAAATAATCTACTGTCCACATTTAAAATTAACACCACTATATTCCCGAACTAACTTCACACCCTCTTAAAAGCAAAGATTCTGTTAATTGGCTCAAAATTTGCTTTCAAGTCTAGTTAAATTCTTTTTTTTTTTTTTTTTTTTTTTGAGACAGAGTCTCACTCTGTCACTCAGGCTGGAATGCAAGGTGTGATCTCAGCTCACTGTAACCTCCACCTCCCAGGTTCAAGCGATTCTCCTGCCTCAGCCTCCAGAGTAGCTGGGATTATATGCTGCCTGCCACCACGCCTGGCTAATTTTTGTATTTTTAGTAGAGATGGGGTTTCACCATGTTGGTCAGGCTGATCTTGAACTCCTGACCTCAAGCAATCCACCCGCCTCGGCCTCCCAAAGTACTAGGATTCCAGGCGTGAGCCACCGCGCCTGGCACTCTTTTTTTTTTTAAGTGAAGTAGTGGGAGGAGGGAGAGTTCAATTTGTAACTGACTGAACAATTGAGATAACTCATTTACTCTACTGGCTCATCTTGGACCAGCGTTCTTTTGTTTTTGTTTTTGTTTCGTTTTGTTTTGTTTTTGACACTCTGTCCAGCCCAGGCTGGAGTGCACTGGCTCGATCATGACTCATTGTAGCCTCAACCTCCAGGGCTCAAGTGATCCTCCCACCTCAGCCTCCCAAGAACATAGGATCACAGATGTGTACCACCACACCTGGCTAATGTTCGTATATTTTGTAGAGACGGGGTTTCACCGTGTTGCTCAGGCTGATCTCAAACTCTTGGGCTCAAGGGATTCACCTGCCTTGGCCTCCCAAAGTGCTGGGATTATAGGCATGAGCCACCACGCCCAGCCCAGCCTTAAATTCTTAATTTCAGCCTTAACATGGTCACACATTATAAGTCAACCTTATAGAGCAGTGGTCTCCAACCTTTTTGGCACAAGGGAGGACACCTTCGTGGAAGACAATTTTTCCCTGGACGGAGGGGGTGGGAGTGGTTTCAGGATGAAACTGCTCCACCTCAGATCATCAGGTTCTCACGGGGAGCCTGCAACCTCCATTCACAATAGGGTTCCCAGTCCTATGAAACTTGAATGCTAACGCTGATCTGACAGGAGGCGGAGCTCAGCAGTAATGCTCATTCACCAGTTGCTCACCTCCTGCTGTGTGGCCCAGTTCCTAACAGGTCACAGCCAGGGGTTTGGGGACCCGTTACACAGCACTATTCCAGCTCTAAAATTTTGTGCCTTCATATTGTCTTTGTCTATGCCTTTCCCTATTCATCTGCCACTGATGATTGCAGCTGCCTATGTTAAGATCTTATGTTGTGTCAAGGAGTTGAGGAATTTTAAACTCCAAGTAATGGGGAACTTCAGAGCTTTGGAGACAAAAAGAGTGATGAGACCTAAAAAGATATAGTATTATTCTTTCCACCGAACTCGACTGAGATCTTCCATTCAATTATATTCTTTTTTTTTTTTTTTTTTTTTTTGAGACAGAGTTTTGCTGTGTCACCCAAGCTGAAATGCAGTGGCATAATCTTGGCTCATTGCAACCTTTGCCTCCCAGGTTCAAGCAATTCTCCCACCTCAGCCTCCTGAGTAGCTGGGATTTACAGACACATGCCACTATGCACGTCTAATTTTTTTTTTTTTTTTTTTTTTGAGACGGCATTTCGCTCTTTTAGCCCTGGCTGGAGTGCAATGGCGTGATCTTGGCTCACTGCAACCTCTGCCTCCGGGGCTTAAGCGATTCTCATGCCTCCAGAGTAACTAGGACTATAGGCGCCGCCACCATGCCCGGCTAATGTTCTGTGTTTTTAGTAGAGATCGGGTTTCACCACGTTGGCCAGGCTGGTCTCGAACTCCTGACCTCAGGTGATCCACCTGCCTCGGCCTCCTGAAGTGCTGGGATTACAGGCGTGAGCCACTGTGCCTGGCCTCACTTTTACATTCTATGTAGCAAATTGTACACTGTATATATATAAAGTGGCTATTAGCAACTCTTACTGGCTCATGACACTAAGAGAGGACCAAAGAAATCACAAGAGGAAAATAGGTCAATGTAAGAATTTTAAAGATAGCAATTTTGAAAATCAGAAGTTTATGAAAACAATCTCACTTGTCCTCAGTGAGATGAGAAAACCAGTAAGTCAATATTAATTGGCATTGCCATTTTCTTCAAGACTATTGATATTATCCTTTCTAATTTTTGATATAAAATTAGTAGTAGGAGATAATTTTTTCTAATGATTTTTCCCAGTGAAGTAGTTAAAAAGATGAAAAGAAACCCTGGGTACAGTCCAGATCAGTGATGACAGTTCCTGCAGCCGGGGAGGTGAGGAATGGTAAACAGGACCTTCACGTCTATGTTTTCTCCCTTCCTTCCTTATAGTGAGCACACATTAATTTTACAACGTTAAAAAAATAAAAATCAGGCCAGGTGCAGTGGCTCACGCCTGTAATCCCAGCACTGTGGGAGGCAGAAGCGGGCGGATCACCTGAGGTCAGGAGTTCGAGACCAGCGTGGCCAATATGGCAAAACCCATCTCTACCAAAAATACAAAAAATTAGCCAGGCATGGTGGTGGGCACCTATAATCCCAGCTACTCGGGACGCTGAGGCAGGAGAATCGCTTGAACCAGGGAGGCAAGATCATGCCATTGCACTCCAGCCTGGGCAACAAGAGCAAAACTCTGCCTCTAAATAAATAAATGAATAAATAAATAAATAAAAATTAAAAACTAAAAACTAGAAAAGGAAAAAAATTAAATTATTCCTGTACAGCAATACTTGCATTTTTATCTTCTCTTCTTAACTTAGTTGATTTTTTTTTTTTTTTTTTTTAAAGGGGTAGGGGTTTTATTACGTTGCCTCGTCTGGACTCCAACTTCTGGGCTCCAGGGATCCTCCCTCAGTCTACCAAGTAGTAGGCACTACAGGTATAAGCCACTGAGCCCGTATCATCTAACACTGTATTATGAAAGGTTCAAACATATGGAAAATTTGAAAGCTATTTACAAGGAACACAGGTCAATGAAACACCTGTCTTTTGAATTTTTTACCTTTAATTACCACGTGTGGGATTGATGGCGTCTTCTAGGTATGCAGCATGCTGATGAAATAAACAAATTTAAGGTGAGGATCTAATTCTATTTTTTAAATTGATAAATCTGATGGTTATGCCAAATTGTCTTAAGCAGCCACTGATTGATTTCAGTAGTTTGCTCAAATACAAGAGAGTCAATTATACTATGAATCTGTGATTCAGTTGACTGGCAAGCTTTAATGAAATAATGAGTATATTTGTTTATTTATTTTAGAGACAGGGTCTCAACTCTGTCACCCAGGCTGGAGTGCAGTAGCGTGTTCTCGGCTCACCGCAACCTCTGCTTCCTGGGTTTAAGTGATTCTCATGCCTCAGCCTCCCAAGTAGCTGGGATTACAGGCATGCGCCACCACACTTTGCTAATTTTTGTACTTTAACAGAGATGAGGTTTCACTATGTTGGCCAGGCTGGATTTGAATCCCTGACCTCAAGTGATTTACCCCACTCAGCCTCCCAAAGTGCTGGGATTACAAGCATGAGCCACTGCGCCCAGTCTGAAACAATGAGTATGTTGATAATTTGCAAACAGCTGGGCGCAGTGGCTCACGCCTGTAATCCCAGCACTTTGGGAGGCCGAGGCGGATGGATCACAAGGTCAGGAGATCGAGACCATCCTGGCTAAGATGGTGAAACCCCATCTCTACTAAAAAATACAAAAAATTAGCCGGGCATGGTGGCGTGCGTCTGTAGTCCCAGCTACTCGGGAGGCTGAGGCATGAGAATAGCATGAACCCAGGAGGCGGAGCTTGCAGTGAGCCGAGATGGCACCACCGCACTCCAGCCTGGGCGACAGAGCAAGACTCCAACTTAAAAAAAAAAAAAAAAGATAATTTGCAAACAAATTTCAAAACTTGTTCTACAGCCTCTAGAGTATTCTCTGGGCTTCTAGAGTAAACTGGATTTTTGGAAACGTCCCAAAGCCACATTCAGATCCAAGTCTGAAAATACTAAATGATCTAGTTGTCAAAAATCAAAACGGTGGCCGGGCATGGTGGCTCAAGCCTGTAATTCCAGCACTTTGGGAGCCTGAGCTGGGAGGATCGCTTGAGACCAGGAGTTCAAGACCAGCTTGGACAACATAGTGAGACCCCATCTCTATTTAAAACAAACAAACAAACAAACATTCAAAATGGTTAGAAGTTAATGAGGATGATTCTCATGGGTATTCCAAAAATAGTATACAGTGGCATGGTTGAGAGTCTGCAAGTATTCCTAGTGTCATCCCACAAGAACGCACCTTGTGTTCTAGTCCCTGCTCATGTGCCATTTTGTTTCACAGGAATAGTATATAAAAATTTAATATATTATAAAATTGACATCAGAAATCAGAAACAGAAGGGAGATTTACTAAATACACAGTGATGGGGCTGCTGACCATCTAAAATAACTTAGATTCCTAATTTTCATTGGTGTGTCTCAAATTTCAAGCATGCCATCTCTTTTCACAGGGAGGAAAAAGCCCATAACTCTTGAAGGTTAACTTAATATATACTTATTTTAATTTTTTTATATTTTATCAACATAAAATGGGTAAATATACTTATAGTTCACATACAATAATAAATGCTAAAACATTTACAAATTAAATTAAAAATAAAACCAATAAAATGGAAATTAACCATCATTAACATAACAAATAATGCTGTTTTGTTCAAATAAAAATGTTTTGCTCAAACGAAGTAAATCAGAAGTATTTGGTTTAATAGCAAAAAGCTGTAGTTTCAGATCCCATTCTGTAAACTGAGTAGTTTTACTTTAATAATAATGTTGAGAATGCTTGTTCACATAAGTATCTTATTCAAACTAGTATTGATCAATTCAAGACTGCCTTTCCTCTTTTAAGGTAATTAGAACACTATATATATATATATTTTTGAGACTGAGTCTTGTTCTGTTGCTCAGGCTGGAGTGCAGTGGTGCAGTCTCAGCTCACTGTAACCTCTGCCTCCTGGTTCAAGCGATTCTCCTGCCTCAGCCTCCTGAGTAGCTGGGACTACAGGTGTGTGCCACCATACCTGGCTAATTTTTGTATTTTTAGCAAAGATGAGGTTTTGCCATGTTGGCCAGGCTGGTCTTGAACGTCTGACCTCAGTTGATCTACCCGCCTGGGCCTCCCAAACTGCTGGGATTACAGGCGTGAGTCATCGTGCCCGGCCAAGAACAGAATATTAACCAAACCTGTCAAATGGCAATCATTAAATGCCAATTTTTAAATAGGTGTACATTGATAGATTTTGAAGATTAACAATTACTATTGTTAATCTTCATTGCCTAATGATGATTGAAACTAATTAGTTTTAGATTTAGAATAGAAACATGTTTTGCTATTTATTTGCTAACATACTTATTGCTAAGGAACTGTTGCAAGTCACTCTGCAGAGGAGACTTAGCCAACAGGATAGTATTGACTCTTGCAGCACAGATGTTTTCTGAGTAATGTAAGATTCTGATCATCATGCCAAAAAACAAATCAGGTGTATTATGTGTACAACAACAGCGCACCATCATTTTTCTCATTTTCATATAATCTGTGATCTGCAGCATCAATAGCTTTATTTTTTTTCAGATCAGATTTTAATTTTGAGTACTTAATACTATTGTTGATGTGCATTTCACTTTCTTCATGTTTACTAAGAATATGTGATAAATGTTGCCAATCTTTGCACCCATTTTCATTTTTCAGTTGATTTTTTCCTTCCCCAAAGAGTCTGCAATATAGACAAAACACAGAATCTTTTGAAGTTGAATAAAGTAACCAGGATCTAGTGGTTTTTTCACCGTTTGGAAGAATCCGTGTATAATAAGTTTCTGAAAACTTTCTCCCTGTATTATCTTTTGGAAAGTTAAAATTTCTTACTTGAGGTGGAACATTTTCAACAAGAGTGTTCCGTTGTTTAATATTTAAAATTCGGGGCCACGTACCTGGATCTGCGGAAAGCACAACTGGTACAATGGAGTCTTCAAAATTTTTCTCTTCCAGTTGCTCTTGAAATGTATCAGCTATGGTTGACGTGGAAGAAGGAGGTAAATTCACATTCTCTTTGATCAGTAATGTATCCGTGCCACATTCTACTGAAAGGTGTAGCTCTGAAGTCTTTTCCTTTTTTTCTGTGATTCCATCTATTTTTTTCAAAAGTGTACTTGACGATCCACAGAATTGTTTCTCATTTTCTTCTCTAACAGCATTCCTTTTTCTATTTTCTGATGCTGTTAATTTTTTTGATTTTGTTTCCATCATCTGAGGACAAAGAGGATAGATTACAATTTTACTTCAGGTTAAACTTTAAAAAATTAATGTATATTCTAATGCTCAATAAGCACATGCTCATCATTAGGCATCAAAGAAATGCCAGTCAAAAAGACAATGATGGCCAGGTGTGGTGGCTCACGCCTGTAATCCCAGCACTTCGGGAGGCCAAGGCGGGTGGATCATTTGAGGTCAGGAGTTCGACAACAAGTCTGGCCAGCATGGTGAAACCCTGTCTCTACTAAAAATACAAAAATTAGCCAGGCCATACTGGCATGCACCTATAATCCCAGCCACTCAGGAGGCTGAGGCAGGAAAATCGCTTGAACCCACGAGGCAGAGGTTAGGCTGAGCTGAGATCGTGGCACTGCACTCCAGTCTGGGCAACAGAGTGAGACTCTGTCCCAAAAGAAGAAGAAGAAAAAAAAAAAAAGGTGACAATGTACCACTTCATATCGAAGAGGATGGCTATCATAAATAGAGAATGAGGCTGGGTGTGGTGACTCACACCTTATAATCCCAGCACTTTGGGAGGCTGAGGTGGGTGGATCAGCTGAGGTCAGGGGTTTGAAACCAGCCTGGCCAATATGGCGAAACCCCGGCTCTACTAAAAATACAACATTTAGCCAGGCCTGGTGGGGCAAGTACTGGTAATTGCCGCTACTCGGGAGACTGACACACAAGAGACCTCACTTCAACCCTGGAGGCAGAGGTTGCAGTGAGCTGAAATCATGCCACTGTACTCCAGCCTGGGCAACAGAGCAAGACTCT
The DNA here is from genome assembly GCF_002776525.5 of Piliocolobus tephrosceles. Classification (NCBI taxonomy): domain Eukaryota; kingdom Metazoa; phylum Chordata; class Mammalia; order Primates; family Cercopithecidae; genus Piliocolobus; species Piliocolobus tephrosceles. The sequence continues at coordinate 93,955,572 of NC_045455.1, forward strand.
ATGCTTTAAAAAAAAAAAAAGAGAGAACGAAAGTCTTGGCAAAGATGTGGAGAAACTGGAACCTCTCTAAGATCCTGGTGGGAAATGTAAAGCGGCGTAGCCACTTTTGAAAACTGTCTGGCTCAAAAAAACAAAAAACAAAAGACAAAAAATAAATTAGATGGGTGTGGTAGCAGGTGCCTGTAATCCAAGCTACTCAGGAAGCTGAGACAGGAAAATTGCTTGAACCTGGGAGGCAGAGGTTGCAGACAGCTGAGATCATGCTACTGCACACCAGCCCAGGTGACAGTGCGAGACTTCGTCTCAAAAAACAAAAAAAACGAAAACTGGAAGTTTGTCGAAGTTTAAACAGAGTTACCATATGACCCAGCAATTCCACTCCACGGTATATACCCAAAGAAATAAAAATATATGGACACACAGGCCAGCCATGGTGGCTCACGCCTGTAATCTCAACACTTTGGGAGGCCGAGGTGGGTGGATCACGAGGTCAGGAGTTCAAGACTGGCCTAACCAAGATGGTGAAAACCCGACTCTACTAAAAATACAAAAATTAGCTGGGCGTGGTGGCGGGCGCCTGTAATCCCAGCTACTTGGGAGGCTGAGGCAGAAAACTGCTTGAATATGGGAGGCAGAGGTTGCAGTGAGCCGAGATCTCACCACTGCACTCCAGCCTGGGTGACAGGAGCAAGACTCCATCTCAAAAAAAAAAAAAAAGTATGTCCACACAAAAACTTAAGACACAAATGTTCATGGTAATATTACTCATAATAGTCAAAAAGTAGAAACGACTCAAATATCCCATCACAGATGAAAGAACAGATATAAATACAGTATTATCCATGCAATGGATAAAAACAAATGAAGTACTGCTGTATGCTGCAACATGGGAAAAAATTAAAAATAGTATGACACATGAAAAACTAGTTGCGAAGTACTTGTGTGATTCTATTTATGTGAAATGTTACACAAGAGGCAAATTTATAGGCAGAAGATAGACTAACAGTTGCCTAGAATTTTGGAGGAGTTGGAGTTGAAAAGGGGACTGTTAATAGATAGGGGGTTTATTTTTGGGATGATGAAAATGTTCTAAGATTGGTGAATTTTAGGGTATGTTAATTACATCTCAATAAAGTGGTTATAAAAATTAATGTGAAAGTCACTAAAATTTAACAGCAATTAATTTTAATGGTGAAATTTCCATAAATAATCCCTTCAATACATGGGCCCACACACACACAAATATGAAGAGAGAGCTCTAATCCAGGTATACATACTACTTTGTTCATCAATTATTAATGACAGGTGATTACTTTTTAAATAGGTCATAAATACTTAGGGATTTAAAGTGAGTACTAAGCATACTATTTTAGTTCACTAATACAAAGAACATTTTTAAAATCTGATTTTAATTGAAACAATGTGCTTAAAAAACAGCTCCTTGCTCAAAAGCAGACCATTTAGATGTTGCTAGATTAACACTGTAAATTCAAGGTAGTATGTATGTGTATTAACATTGTTAGATAAGGTCACCGTATCTGTCAGAAATTTAATTTTTATTTGTTTTTGAACATTTTACTACCATTTACTGAAATCTGTTGTAATAAAGACACATTACCTATTTTGTTGTCAATAAAATTATAATAAAAACACTAAAAAGATTTAACATAATAAAGATGTATAAAATGTGAATGGCATCCTATTAGCTATACACAACACAACTTGAGTACCATATGCAATGCAGTGAAAGAAAATAAAAATGGACTTGTTCTGTTTCATTCTGAAAGTAATGTGGCAGCTTTAAAGTAAAAAATGCAGAGGGGTGG
>NC_045455.1:93957797-93995311 GCF_002776525.5 Piliocolobus tephrosceles
ATATATATAGGCATATGGTTGCCTAGTTTTGACTATACATATTTCTTTTTTTTTTTTTTTGAGACGGAGTCTTGCTCTGTCACCCAGGCTGGAGTGCAGTGGCGTGATCTTGTCTCACTACAACATCCACCTTCCTGCAACCTCTGCCTCCCAGATTCAAGCGATTCTCCTGCCTCAGCCTCCTGAGTAGCTGGGATTATAGGTGTTCACCACCATGGCCTGGTTAACCTTTTGTATTTTTTGTAGAAACAGGGTTTCACCATGCTGACCAGGCTGGTCTCGAACTTCTGACCTCAGGTGATCTGCCTCCCTTGGCCTCCTAAAGTGCTGGGATTACAGGCGTGAGGCACCCTGCCCGGCTTTTCTTCATTTTTACCTCCTCTTTTGGTGCCTACTTACTAGTAAAAAATTTATAATCTATGTGTAATTCTTGTGCTTTTTGGAGGATAAGCATTATTGCATTTCTCTGAAGCTTATGAGCTCACAACCTTTAACTTAGCAAGAACTCAGACACAGGAAAAACATCCTTTTCTTGTTGTTGTTGTTGAGATGGAGTCTCGCTCTGTTGCCCAGGCTGGAGTGCAGTGGCATCATCTTGGCCCACTGCAACTTCCACCTTCCGCATTCAAGTGATTCTCTTGCCTCAGCCTCCCGAGTATTTGGGATTACAGGCACACAACACCACACCTGGCTAATTTTTGCCTTTTTAGTAGAGATGGGGTTTCACTACATTGGCCAGGCTGGTCTTGAAATCCTGAACTCAAGTGATCCGCCTGCCTTGGCCTCCCAATGTGCATGGATTACAGGCGTGAGCCACCACACCCAGCCTAAATCATCCATTTAAGAAATAAAAAAGGCTTGGAAAATATTAAGACTTAATATAGTTTTAATTTCCAAATTAGAAGGTTACTAGGTTACTTTTGTCATGTAACCGTCTTTGATAACACAACTTACAATATTAAGTCTTTTTAAATTTCATTTTGTTAGAGATAGTCTCATTCTGTTGTCCAGGGTGGAGTGTAATGGTGTAATCATAGCTCAATCACCTCAGTCTCCTGAGGAGCTAGAACTACGAGTGTACGACCACCACATCTGGCTGATTAAAAAAATTGTTTTGTAGACATGGGGTCTCACTATGTTGCCCATGCTGGTCTCCAACTCCCAGACTAGTGCCATCCTCCCATCCTGGCCTCTCAAAGTGCTAGGATTACAGGCATGAGCCACCATGCCTGAACCTTTCTATTTTTTAATGTTCATTGTGTTCTTCTATAAACCAAAAGCTTTCTTAAATATTAGCTGCAATGTATGTAAAGAAAAAAATAATTTAACATAAATAAGGCTTGCACCACTACGCCTGGCTAATTTTTCTATTTCTAGTAGATGGGGTTTCACCATGTTGGCCAGGCTACCCCTGAACTCCTGACCTCAGGCGATCCAACCGCCTCGGCCTCCCAAAGTGCTGGGATTACAGGCGTGAGCCACCACGCCCAGCTATTTTTTCTGTTTTTTAAAAAAAGAAGAAAAAAAAAATTTTCCAAATACATTTATTTTATAAAATACATGTATCCAGAATAATACAAACAACTCCTACAACTCAGTAACAAAAAGACAATTCAGTAAAAAATGGGCTGAAGACCTGATAGACAAAACAGACGCTACCACATTTTAATTTTTTTTTTTTTGGAGAGACAGGGTCTGGCTATGTTGACCAGGCTGGTCTTGAACTCCTGGCCTCAGCTCATTCTCCCACCTGGGCCTCCCAAAGTACTGAGATTACAGGCGTGGAGCACCTCACCTGGCTCCAAATTTTGGTCAGAATGTAGAGCGACTAGAATTATCAAGTGCTTAGTGGGAGTGCGAAATGGTAAAGAAGAAAAATTAGTCTTTTTTTTTTTGAGACGGAGTCTCGCTCTGTCACCCAGGCTGGAGTGCAGTGGTGCGATCTCGGCTCACTGCAACCACCACCTTCCAGGTTCAAGCGATTCTCTCGCCTTAGCCTCCCAAGTAGCTGGGATTATAGGTGCCTGCCACCATGCCAGGTGGATTTTTGTATTTTTAGTAGACGGGGTTTCGCCATGTTGGCCATGCTGGTCTCAAACTCCTGACCTCAGGTGATCCATCTGCCTCAGCCTCCCAAAGTGCTGGGATTACAGGCATGAGCCACCGCGCCCGGCCGAAAAATTAGTCTTTTAACTTCATCCAGGAGTAAACTTTTTCTTTTTCTTTTTTGAGACAGAGTCTTGCTCTGTCACCCAGGCTGGAATGCAGTGGCATGATCTCGGCTCTGCAACCTCTGCCTACCAGGTTCAAGTGATTCCTACGCCTCAGCTTCCCAAGTAGCTGGGATTACAGGCACACACCATCTTGCCTGGCTAATTTTTGTATTTTTAGAAGAGAGGGAGTTTTGTCATGTTGCCCAGGCTGGTTTTGAAATCCTGGCCCCAAGTGATCTGCCTGCCTTGGCCAAAGTGCTGGGATTACAAGTGTGAGCCACTGCCCCTGATCATTTTCTTTTTCTTTCTTTTTTTTTTTCTTTTTTTAGACAGGCTTTCGCTCTGCTGCCCAGTTGGAGTGCAATGGTACAATCATAGTTCACTGTAGCCTCAATCTCCCAGGTTCAAGCAATCCTTACACCTCAGCTTCCAAAGTAGCTGAGACTACAGGCACATGCCGTCATGCCTGGCTAATTCTAAAACATGTTTAGTAGAGATTAGGTCTCACTGTGCTGCCCAGAATGGTCTCAAGCTCCTGAGGTCAAGCAATCCTCCCGCCTCAGCCTGCCAAAATGATGGGATTACATGAGTGAGGCACTGCACCCAGCCCAAGGTAAACTTTAAAACAAGCTTACAACAATCTACAGACTTGAATATTTGAGATGAGACAAACCAATAACACAATGACGAAATGGAATTAAATGAAATTCTAAATCTGGTTCATGTAAGCTGTAAGGGTGAAGCTACTATATATTTGATCATTTAAAGCTGATTAAAAAGAATTACCTGTTTATATTCGTTAATACAACTTTGGCAGCAAAATCTCTTCTGCTGACCTCCAATCACCAGGATGTTGTTTCCAGTACTCTTACTAGGCATGTACTCTCCACAGTGTTCACAGCAGTTCATTATTAGACCATTGGCCAATCTGTACTTATTAAAGCAATGGTTACTGCAGAGTTTATGTGTTACATTATTTACGCTGACTTCATGGCGAATCTAAAAGAAAAACCAGAATTCATTAACTAAGATATATGAACCAGATTAGCATAGCAAGCAATGAGATAACTAGTTTAGCACACCAAGCAATGAGATAACTAGTTTCTGTAACAGAAGCAAAGAATCCCTAATCATATCTCAGAGGAAGTTATACCCAGGGAAAAGATTTTTTTTTTTTCTTCTGAGATGGAGTCTCACTCTGTCACTCAGGGTGGAGTGCAATGGCATGATCTCGGCTCACTACAACCTCTGCCTCCCAGATTCAAGCGATTCTCCTGCCTCAGCCTCCCTCTCAAGTAGGTGGAATTACAGGCACCTGCCACCATGCCCGGCTAATTTTTGTATTTTTAGTAGAGATGGGGTTTCATCATGTTGGCCAGGCTGGTATCGAACTCCTAACCTCAAGTGATCTGCCTTCCTCGGCCTCCCAACATGCTGGGATTACAGGCATGAGCCACCACGCCTTGCTGGTAAAAGATTTTTAAAAAACATATTTTATTTTTTCCTTTATTTGTAAGATCACTTTGATTTTACAAAAGAGGAAAAGATTAATAGGAAAGCAATACAATCAATAATAACTTCCCAAGAGACATTTAATAACAACAGATAATAAACTCTAGTTTTGAGACAAGTTCTTACTATGTTGCCCTGGGCTCGAATTCCTGGGCTCAAGCAAGCCCTCTACTCAGGCCTCCTGAGTAGCTCACATTACAGGCTTGCAGTACCACACCTGGCTTTGGTTTAGATTTTGACGTGACCCACTTAAAAGAAATGGGTCAACAATCTTTTTTTTTTTTTTTTTTTTTTTGATAGTGTCTCTTGCTCTATCACCCTTGCTGGAAAGCGGTGGTACAATCATAGCTCACTCCACCTCAAACTCCTGGACTCCAGTGATCGTCCTGTCTCAGCCTCCTAAGCACTTGGGATTATATGTGTGAGTCAATCATCTCCAAGGATCAACAATTTTTAGACAGTATTTTAAGTAAAGTTCACTGCCCTACAACATTTGTGGAGGGAGCCAAGGGAATCCATACCACCTGTATTCAGGATGGTGACCATATAACCAGAAGCAGGGTAGTTCTCACTCTGGTAACTGCGATAAAATCGTGCCCTTCAGATGCATGACTCAGGGTAACCAACACCAAATGTAGTTACCAAATACTTTATAAAGTGAGCACTGCCTGTATGCATGTTTCTTCTCTTCTAAGAAATGGGAAGACTGCAATATCACTTAATGTTAAGCAAACAGCATACATTCACTCGACTTGTTCCATGTGTTCTTGTACCAGGATCTGTTGCTTCCTAATTTTAACTTTTAGTTCCAGGGGATACATGTGCAGGTTTGTTAGATGGGTATGTTGTTTTTGTTTTTGTTTTTCTTTCTTTCTTTTTTTGAGACAGAGTCTTGCTCTACCGCCCAGGCTAGAGTACAGTGGCACAATCTCGAATCACTGCAGCCTCCGCCTCCCTGGTTCAAGCGATTCTCCTGCCTCAGCCTCCCAAGGAGCTTATGCCACCACGCCCAGCTAATTTTTGTATTTTTAGTAGAGATGGGGTTTTGCCATGTTGGCCAGGTTGGTCTCAAATTCCTGACTTCAAGATATCCGCCTGCCTCGGCCTCCCAAAGTGCTGGGATTGCAGACGTGAGCCGCCACGTCCGGCCACAAGGTCGTTTTCCAGCCCTGGACCCCCAACTCCTGAGACTACATTTTTATTGAATGTCATCAGGAAGAACAAAACCCACCACAAAACAATTGCCTTGTTTATAAGCACAACCAATTCCATAGAAACAGATGTGTACTTTCGATACTATGCAAATGGAATTTTATTTATAAAATATCCCATAGGATAGTTCTAACATATCCTTATTCTTCCTTTCAGCTTCACGTTACACATCCAGAACATGTGCATTATGTAGATGAAAAAGTACATAATAGTACTTAAAAGTTAAAATTATCACTGTTAGCCTAAACAACTTAGGTATAAAAATCCAGACCTCTGCTAAGTTACTACAAATTGTACATCTTGACTTATTAAAAACTCCTTTTTTAAGATTCCGGTTGTTTTCATAGGGAGACAAACAAGATGTACTACAAAATTCTTGGAAGGATCTGCTTGATTCTACTGGAAGAACAACATCAGCCTTCTTTGTAGATGCATCTCTGAAACAGAAGGTATAGACACATACTTTAAGAACACTGCATTTTAATACAAGTCAAATATACTACTAATAATTGCCATTTTTCATTTTCTTATGATTTAATACTAGAAATCAAGTATAACTTTGGATGCAGCAAATCCACTTTTGGCTTTATTGCCAAGAGTTCTTAAATGATATAGAACAAGAAGAGTCAGAGATAAAAATCTTTCGTAGCACAAGAACCTTGCCACAAGTTCTTAAGATTTTTAGATGCATTCAAAAATGCTGGTCATAGGTTGGGCACAGTAGCTCACACCTGTAATTCCAGCACTTTGGGAGACCAAAGTGGGCATATCACTTGAGGTCAGGAGTTCAAGACCAGCCTGGCCAACATGATGAAACCCTGTCTCTACTAAAAATACAAAAAATTAGCTGAGCGTGGTGGCGGGCACCTGTAATCACAGCTACTCGGGAGGCTGAGGCAGGAGAATCGCTTCAACCTGGGAGGTAGAGGTTGCAGTGAGTGGAAATCGTGCCACTGCACTCCAGCCTGGGCAACAGAGTGAGACTTCATCTCAAAAACAAACCAACAAACAAAGATGCTGGTAATAAATTCATAGAACTAAGGTGTAAGATGGGGAAGCAGGGGAGGCAAATGTAGTAGCAGGGAGGAGGGCAATTAATTTTCATACCTATGTTCCATTTTTCTGCCAAGAATAAATACAGCACATACTAGTCCACGGCTTGGATATATTCTAGGAGCTCAAGCTCAATAAACTTGAAGACCCTCCTGCAACAATTCTACCCATCAATCTATCCAGCTCTGCAATGATATTACTTATTTATACCATTAGTATTCAACTACAGGAAGGAATGTGGAAAGGTACTGCTTACTTTTTACATATTACACTTCGTGTGTTTTGAGTACGTTTATGAGAAAAAGAAGAAAGGCAGGTGGTACAGCAAAAGAGGTGAGCTGATCCTTTTCGTTGATAAGCTGTCTGTCCCTTCTGTAAAGGTTTTTTGCAATTTGCACAAGTGATTTTAGCTGGTTTAGTAAGTTGCTGTTGGGCTGTAGGCTGGAAATTCTGCTTACGAAGTAAGGCCACTGGTGATAAAGAATCCACCCCTGGCTGTTTCTGATTACGGGGAAATGAAGCTGACTGGGAGATCCAAGAATCTTAAAAATGAAACAAGAAAAAAATCATGGAACAAATCAAAATGCACATCAGAAAAATAACTTACATTTTCATTTAAGAGTTTAAGAGACAGATGAGGCAGGCGTATAAACATGTGGTTAAGGCCAGACACGCTTGATGTACAATCCCAGGGGAACTATCCACTTTGTATCTCAAGTGAATGATACTCCACCGTGCCAACAATAATAATAAAGTAAATGTTGGCGTCTGGAATTGTGTAATGTGGTAGCTGCTCTTAAGTCAGACTCCAGGTTCAAGTATCTACTGAGCGTAATAGATTATACAAATGTACTAACTGAGGACACCTAACTCATCAGCGTGCTATGAAGAACACACGAGATAAAGTAATGCCTGGCACACAGGCACACTCAAAAAATATTAGCCACTTTTTTTTTTTTTTTTTTTGAGACAAAATCTCGTTCTTTCTCCCAGACTGGAGGGCAATGGCACAATCTCGGCTCACTGCAACTCTGTCCCCCAGGATCAAGTGATTCTCCTGCCTCAGCCTCCCAAGTAGCTGGCATTACAGGTGCACACCACCATGCCCAGCTAAATTTTTTTTTCTTTCTATTTTTAGTAGAGAGGGTGTTTCCCTCTCTAATGTTGGCCAGGCTGGTCACGGACTCCTGGCCCCAAGTCATCCACCTGCCTCAGCCTCCCCAAGTGCTGGCATGAGCCACCACTTCCAGCCTAATCACATCTTTCTGTCTACTCATACCACTAAACAATCAATCCATCTCTTTCTATGTATTTCAAGTAAATTGTAGACATTAGTACATTTACTTTCAAAATACTTTAGACATAATAGTTTAATATAAATCTGTTATTATTTCCCAGTCTTCTAAAACATTACTTATCAGGCATTAATCCAGGTTGTGGATTACTCAGGAAAGACTCAGCTTTCCTAGCCTTACATAGCAGCTGCAGTATCATAAATTACTGCTAGCTTCAAAATGGTGCAGTATTACTTATAGGTGAGGTGCTTCTCAAACTTTATTGTCCATATTAAATCACTTGGGAATCTTGTTTAAATGGAGATTCTAAATTAGAAGGTCTGAGAAGAGATCTGATACTCTGCATTTCTAACCAACTCTCAGATAATGGTGAAGCTTTGAGAAACAAGGCCCTATAATAAAAAATTATTTTGTAATCTCTCTTCAAAAACAGCTTTTCGACAGGTGAGGCAGCTAATGCCTATAATCCCAGCACTTTGGGAGGATAAGGTGGGAGGATCACTTGAGGCCAGAAGTTTAAGACTCAGCCTAGGCAGGGTGCAATGGCTCATGCCTGTAATTCCAGCACTTCGGGACACTGGAAGCCCGGGAGTTTGAAACCAGCCGAGGTAACAAGCCAAAACCCCATCTCCATAAAAAATAAACAAAATTAGCTGGGTGTGGTGGTGCTCACTTGTAGTCCCAGCTTCTCACTCTGTTGCCCAGTCTGAAGTGCAGTGGCATGATCACAGCTTACCGCAGCCTTGAACTCCTGGGCTCAAGCGATCCTCCCATCTCAGCTTCTTGAGTAGCTGGGACAAAAGGCACATGCCATCACACCTGGCTAATTTTTTTATCTTTTGTAGAGACAAGGTCTCACTCTGTTGCCCAGGCTGATCTTGAACTCCAGCACTAAAGCGACCTTCCTGCCTCGCTCTCCCAAAGTGCTAAAATTATAGGCGTGAGCCACCACACCTGGCCACATTTTTTATTTTTATTTTTTGAGACAGAGTCTCGCTCTGTTGCCCAGGCTGGAGTGCAGTGGCGCAATCTGGGCTCACTGCAAGCTCCGCCTCCCAGGTTCATGCCATTCTCCTGCCTCAGCCTCCTGAGTAGCTGGGACTACAGGCGTCCGCCACCATGCCCAGCTAATTTTTCGTATTTTAGGTAGAGACAAGGTTTCACCCTATTAGCCAGAATGGTCTCAATCTCGTGACCTCGTGATCCACCCGCCTTGGCCTTCCAAAGTGCTGGGATTACAGGCGTGAACCACCGTGCCTGGCCCACCTGGCCACTTTTTACTTTTTTTTTTTTTTTTTTTTTTGAGACAGAGTCTTGCACTGTCACCTGGGCTGGAGTGCAGTGGCACGATCTCAGCTCACTGCGACCTCTGCCTCCCAGGTTCAAGCGATTCTCCTTGCCTCAGCCTCCCAAGGAGCTGGGATTACAGGCACACACCACCACGCCTGGCTAATTTTTGTATTTTTAGTAGAGATGGGGGTTTCACCACATTGGTCAGGCTGGTCTTGAACTCCTGACCTCATGATCCGCCCACCTCAGCCTCCCAAAGTGCTGGGATTATAGGCCTGAGTCACTGCGCCTGGCCTATTTTTATATGTAAAATTATAACAATCTGTGAGGCTCTGGATGATGTTAGTATTTCAATCCATAGGTTGGAAGGGGGTTTTTATCAGTGCTCCTCTTAGTGAGTCCTCAGTGTCTACTGAAAACTCCATTTAGCTTCTCTGCAGCCTTTTCTGGAATTGAATGCATATTCAATAGGGAAAAACAGCCCCAGTTCTTCTCTCAGATCTTGGAACCCTAATTTTTCCACTTGATATTTGTAGCTCTTGATGTTTTTAAACAGATACTTTACACATTTTGTCATTTTTCCCCTAATTATTCTCAGCAAGAGGGATAGGACTTAGCTAGGTATCAGAAGTGCAACTCCCTAGATCAGTATCATGGTCAGAAATGTTTATAATGCAACAAAAATATGACAGATGTAAGAGCAAATTCAACAGTATGTGAGAACTGAAGAACTTTCACTGAAACATAGTATACCCTAAAAGTTAAAGAATTAAATGGTCCTTTCTAACAAATTTAATCCTATTTTCTTTTTTTTTTTTTCTTTTTTGAGACGGAGTCTCACTCTGTCCCCCAGGCTGGAGTACAGTGGCACAATCTCAGCTCACTGCAAGCTCTGCCTCCAGGGTTCACGCCATTCTCCTGCCTCAGCCTCCTGAGTAGCTGGGACTACAGGCGCTGCCACCACTTCCCGGTTAATTTTTGTATTTTTAGTAGAGACGGGGTTTCACCGTGTTAGCCAGGATGGTCTCGATCTCCTGACCTCGTGATCCGCCCGCCTTGGCCTCCCAAAGTGCTGGGATCACAGGCGTGAGCCACCGCGCCCGGCCGAATCTATTTTCATAAAACGGAATGCAGTTCTACGTGTACTTTATGAAGGGCCAGTTGTTTTGGTTTTTTTGGTGCTGCCAGCTTCCGCCTGTAATCCCAGCACTTTGGGAGGCCGAGGTCAGTGGATCATTTGAGGTCAAGAGTTCAAACCAGACTGACCAACATGGTGAAACCCCATCTCTACTAAAAATACAAAAAATTAGCCTGGCATGGTGGCACGCGCCTGTTGTCCCAACTACTTGGGAGGCTGAGGCAGGAGAATCACTTGAACCCGGGAGGCAGAGGTTGCAGTGAGGCGAGACTGTGCTGCTGCACTCCAGTCTGGATGGCAGAACGATACTCTGTCTCGAAAAAAAAAAAAAAAGCTTTCAACATTCACCTGTTTTTCAGCATCGCCTTTAACCTGAAAGTTTTTCTAACATTCTCTCCAGAACTGTAGATTAAATCTTATTATCTAAAGGACATAGTTCTATAATTTTTGTTCCCCAAAACAGACCTTCAGAGAACTCAGGAATGTAAATTCATCCATACTTCTATTAAACAGAATAATAGTCTTTCTATTGAAGTTTTTTTTTTTTTTTTTGAGACAGAGTCTCACTCTGTTAACTCAGGCTGGAGTGTGATCTCAGCTCACTGCAGCCTCCATCTCCTGGATTCAAGCGATTCTCCTACCTCTGCATCCTAAACAGCTGAGATTACAGGCGTATGCCACCATGCCCAGCTAATTTTTGTATTTTTAGGGACGAGGTTTCACCACGTTGGCCAGGCTGGTTTGAACTCTTGACCTCAAGTGATCCACCCACCTCGGCCTCCCAGGGTACTGGGATCACAGGCATGAGTCACCGGGGCCCAGCTTTCAGCTACTTTTTTGTATTTTAGTAGAGACAGGGTTTCACCGTGTTGCCCAGGCTGGTCTCAAACTCCGGAGCTCAGGCAATCCGCCCGCCTTGGCCTTCCAAAGTGCTAAGATTACAGGAGTGAGAGACACCACGTCCAGCCTGTTAAAATTTTTAAATCACAAATTTATCAGGTGAAGAGAAAATAGCTGAAATGGCCAGGCAGTGTTGTGGGCCTGTAATCCCAGCTACTTAGGTGACTGAAGTGGAAGGATTGATTGAGCCCAGAAATTCAAGGCCAGCCTGAGCAACATACGGAGACCCTGTCTCCACCCCTGGACCAAAAAAAATCAAATAATATAGTTTTAAATTAATGAGATAAAGGGATGACAAGAATAAAAATAAATCCAAGAGTAATCAAAAACTCTTTCAAACAACGTTGGTAATTCTCAATTATGCCTACAATTTGAGTGAAATGACAGTATAGTAGCTAACTACAGATTTTATTTATTTATTTTTTGAGACAGTCTTGCTCTATTGCCCAGGCTGGAGTGCAGTGGCACTATATTGGCTCACTGCAACCTCCGCCTGCTGGGTTCAAGCGATTCTCCTGCCTCAGCCTCCTGAGTAGCTGGGATTACAGGGGCTCGCCACCACGCCTGGCTAATTTTTGTATTTTTTGTAGAGATGGGGTGTTGCCATGTTGGCCAAGCTAGTCTCCAACCCTGGCCTCAAGTGATCTACCCACCTCAGCCTCCCAAAGTGCTAGGATTATGGGTGTGAGCCACCGCACCGGAATGTTTTTGTATAGTGAAATATCAGTCTATATTATGATTCTATACTGAAAAACATTTATTAACCCAAATACACAATGTTAATTTACTACAGAATGTGAAAAATGGTCTTGAAGACTAAAACATAAAAGAAATATATAGCAAGGCTTCTAGTTTTAAACTCCATGAAAGAGCTTTTATTTATATAAGATGGAATTCATACTTATATAAACATGAATGACATCTAAAACAAGCAATAAATACCTAAAATGTAAGAAATTATTTTAAAACAAAGAGTGAAAGAAATAAAAAGGCATGGTGTGGTGGCTCATGCCTATAATCCCAGCACTTGGAAGGCCAAAGCAGGAGGATAGCTTGAGGTCACAAGTTCGAGACCAGCCCGGGCAACATGGAGAAACCCTACCTCGACAAAAAGTACAAAAATTAGCTGGGCACAGTGGCACACGCCTGTAATCCCAGCTACTAGGGAGGCTGAGGCGGGACAATGGCTTGAACCATGGAGGCGGAGGTTGCAGTGAACTAACTGCACTCCGCCCTGGGTGACAGAGTAAGACTCTGTCTCAAAAAAAAAAAAAGGGCCAGGCATGGTGGCTCATGCCTGTAATCTCAGCATTTTGGGAGGCTGAGGCAGGCAGATCACAAGGTCAGGGGATCAAGACTGTCCTGGCTAACATGGTGAAACCCCATCTCTGCTAAAAAAAATATTTAAAAAATTAGCCAGGCATGGTGGCGGGCAACTGTAGTCCCAGCTACTCAGGAGATTGAGGCAGGAGAATGGTGTGAACCCAGGAGACAGAGCTTGCAATGAGCCCAGATTGCGCCACTGCACTCCAGCCTTGGCAACAGAGTAAGACTCCGTCTCAAAAAAAAAAAAAAAAAAAATTAGCTAGGCATGGTGGTATGCATATCTGTAATCCTAGCTACTTGGGACGCTGAGGTAGGTGGATGGCTTGAGCCTGGGAGGTGGAGGACGCAGTGAGCCGAGATTGTGCCACTGCATTCCAGCCTGAGCGAAACAGCCAGACCTTGTTTCAAAAAATAAATAAGTAAAAATAGACTCAAAAGGATGATTTTCAATGGACATTATTTCAAAGTCTTTGACACCTTCATTGCTTTTAACACAACCTAGAGATTGCAAGTGTTCTATGTTGTCTCAGGTTTAACTATTAATAAGACATGTACATAGTAATAAATGGATGACAGACGTGAATTTGAGAAAATTCATTAAAAATTTCAAATATATTTGTCAATGGTCAACGATATGCAAATTATGATACTACCTTTCAGTTTAGCAAGCTTTAAATAATAACACCTACTGTTAAGGACTGTTTACAATATAGAAAAATAACCCTTTTTTTCTTGAGATGGAGTTTCCCTCTTGTTGCTCAGGCTGGGGTGCAGTGGTGCAATATCGGCTCACTACAATCTCTGCCTCCGGGGTTCAAGTGACTCTCCTGCTTCAGCCTCCCGAGCAGCTGGGATTACAGGTGGCTGTCACCAGGCCCAGCTAATTTTTTGTATTTTTAGTAGAGACAGGGTTTCATCATGTTGGCCAGGCTGGTCTCGAACTCCTAACCTCAAGTGATCCACCCGCTTCAGCCTCCCAAAGTGCTGGGATTATAGGCGTGAGCCATCCATCGCACCCAGCTGAAACTCTAATGCTGCAGGAAAAGTAACACAATTTGGTGGTAAGGGGAATTTTGTATTAACCATCGGATGCTTTAAAAATATGTTGACATCTTGAATGCAAACCTACTTCTAAAAACTTTTCAAGAAAATAAGAGTGCCAAACTTAGAGATGTTTATGAGAAACAGTTTGTAATTGCAAACAGTAGAAACTACCCCAAATAACTAACTACTAAATGACATATAAGCATTAACAGATAATTATATTTAATATGATCTAATGATGATATGTCCAATGCTTCCCTGAGGTCAAGAACAAAACAAGGTTTTATAGTCTACTTGTATTCAGCATTGTATTAGAAAAAGAAACAAAAGGTAATGTGTGAAGTCAAACTATTTCCATAGTAATACCAAGATTTATTGCTTTTTGTACTACGTGGCATTTGCATTGATGATAGAAATGCAAAACCTCTGGCAATGGAACTAAACCGTACTAGTAGTTTTCACTAGTATGCATTTGTGAAAAATAAAGTGTCACCTTCACTTATGAATGTTATCTTAACACCAACTGGTATATATGGAAAACAATTCTGATGCTAATGTACTCAAAGTCAGCATCAGACCTCACAGGTTTAAAGGCCTAGTTCTCAAATAGACTGCCCTCACTTCAGATACCAGCTGCACTTCTAAGCAACTGGCCACAAATCTGGGAGGGGTTCCCAAGGTTGGATTATTTGTTAGAAAGACTCACAGAACTCAGGAAAAGCTCTATACTCACGTTTACAGTTGTTTGTGGTTTTTTTTAAACAAAGGATACAAATCAGAAACAGCCAAATGAAGAGGCTCATAAGGCAAGGTCTGGGAGGGCCCCAAATGCAGAATCTCTGGGCCAGTTTTCAGTGGAAGCAGTAGCATCACCCACCTGGCACACCGATGTGTTCATCAACCAAAAGGCTGCACTGAACTTCAAAGTCTACAGTAGTTTTATTTGGGTTTCATTATGTAGGCATGACTCATTGGCCACATGACTGAATTCAGCTCCAGATCCCCTCCCCTCCCAGACTTTGGGCTGGCTCAAAGACCTAAATGTCAATCCTATCGTTCATCTTTCTGGTGTCCAGACCCCACTGTGAGTCATCTCATCTCTTAGCGTAAATTCAGGTATGATCCAAGGAGCTTATGAGTATAGCAAAGATACTTGGAAATTTTAAGGATTTAGAGTCTCTCTTACAGGAACCAGGGACAAAAATCATCTTTACTACAGATGTCTTTGGTGAAACAGTAAAAGTTATTAATAATTTCACTAAATGTTAGCCTTTGACATCTTAATTTTCTGTATAACAAACTGGGTAGTATGCATAAAGCATTTGTTTCGTACCAAAGTACAAAGGTTATCTTATTAAAAAGCAGAAAAGTGCTTGCACAGTTGCTAGACTATAAGTTGAACTAGCCATTTTTCATGGAATACCATTTTTACTTGAAAAACTGACAAACTATGACTACTGGAGACATTTTCTCAAAAATCAATCAAAAGAGTCTATCACTTCAAGAAAACAGAGTATTTGTTGCTGATGAGAAAATCCGACCTTTCAAGTGAAAAATCAGAATTTCTGAAAACTTCGGGCACATGTTCGTAGGACCTCCTGAGGGCTGTCACCACCAAAAAAAAAAAAGGTGAATTTTTGAAAACTTGTATCCACTACCATTAACTTGACAGCTTCCTAAAGTGTCAACATTTAGGAGGATCTGAGTGAACCAGTATTTTCCAAATAACCAATGCACAATGTTATTAAGTAATACAAAGGTTAAAAATCCATTCAAAATCAATAGATTTTAAACTAATAGACCAGTCTGTACCAAATATAGTCCCCTGTCTCTACCAAAGAAAAAAAAAATAGCAGGGTGTTACAGCATGCGCTTGTAGTCTCAGCTACTCAGGAGGCTGATATGGGAGGATAACTTGAGCCCAGAAGTTTGAGGCTGCAGTGAGCTATGATCATGCCACTGCACTCTAGTCCAGGAAACAGAGTGGGATCCTGACACTATGAAAAAATTTTTTGAGATAGTCTCACTCTGTTGCCCAGGCTGGAGTGCAAGGGCGTGATCTCAACTCACTGCAACCTCTGCCTCCCAGGTTCAAGTGATTCTTGTGCCTCAGCCTCCCAGTAGCTAGGACTATAGGCAGGCACAACCACGCCCAGCTAATGTTAGGCATTTTTAGTAGAGAGAGAGTTTTGTCATGTTGGCCAGGCTGGTCTCGAACTCCCAGCCTCAAGTGATCCTCCTGCTTTGGCCTTGAAAAGTGCTGGGATTACAGGCATGAGCCACTGTGCCTCGTGATGAAAACTGAATTATATGGTTGCAAATCCCACATTCTAACAACTTCGAAAACTACTAATTGTCAGGTTTTGGTGCTGCATCAAAAGAAAACTATCCACATCTAAAAAGACGTTGAAAATACTCCTCCCTTCTCCAACCACCTATCTATGTGAGGCCAGATTTTCTTCTTATACTTCAAGCAAAACAAAATACTACAACAGACTCAATACAGAAATACATGCGAGAAGCTAGATATACCTGTCTTCTATTAAGCCAGATTTTAAAGTGATTTGCAAAAATGTAAGACAATGTTACTTTCCACTAAATTTCTTTGAAAATAGTTATTTGTCATTATAAATCTTATTTATGTTATATAATAGGTAATTATTATGAAATGAATAGCTTTAATTTTTCTTAAGATTTTATCTTATTTTTTGAGACAAAAAAATTTCTGTTGCCCAGGCTGAAGTGCAGTGGCATGATCTCAGCTCACTGCAACCTCAGCATCCTGGGATCAAGCAATTCTCATGTCTCAGCCTCCCAAGTAACTGTGACTGTAAGAGCATGCCATCATGCCCAGCTAATTTTTTTTTTTTGTATTTTTGGAAGAGACAGGGTTTCACCATGTTGGCCAGGCTGGTCTTGAATTCCTGACCTCAGGTGATCAGACCGCCTTGGCCTCTGAAAGTGCTGGGATTACAGGTGAGAGCCACCACACCCAGGGTAATTATTATTTTTTGAGACTGGGTCTCACTCTGTTACCCAGGTTGGAGAGCAGTGTTGTGATCATAGCTCAAAACTCCTGGGCTCAAGTGATCCTCCTGCCTCAGCTTACGGAAGTGCTACAATTACAGATGTGAGCTACTACGTCCATCCATTATTATTTTTTAAAGACATTAGGTCTTGTTATGTTGCCCAGACTGGACTCAAACTCCTGGACTCAGGTGACCCTCCTACCTTGCCTTTTTTTTTTTTTTTTTTTGAGACAAATCTCACTTCGTTGCCCAGGCTGGAGTACAGTGCAGCGATCTGGGCTTACTGCAACCTCTGCCTCCCAGGTTCAAGTGGTTTTCCTGCCTCAGCCTCCTGAGTAGCTGGGACTACAGGCACATGCCACCACGCCTGGCCACTTTTGTATTTTTTTAGTAGAGATGGGGTTTCACCATGTTGGCCAGGCTGGTTTCAAACTCCTGACTTCAAGTGATCTGCCTGCCTTGGCCTCCCAAAGTGCTGGGATTACAGTTGTGAGCCACCATGCCCAGCCCCACCTTAGCCTCTTGAATAGCTGGGACTACAGGTGCATGCTACTATACCTGGCTAAAGCTTTACTTTTTAATATATCTAACAATAGAAATAAGAGAAACCTTTGGGGTCTTCATTTTAAGAGTAAATCTGAGACCAAAAAAATTGAGAATAAGTACCCTATGGAAAAAATTAAAAATGTAAATATACATATTTATTATAGCTTCAAAACAAAGAAAAAGCATGTAAATGATGAAAAAAATACGTAGCGGAATGAGTACTTCAACAAATATTTTGTAGTTACTAAAACTTACATATACATATTTTTAGAGACAGAGTCCCACTCTGTTGCCTAGGCTGGAGCACAGCAGTAGGATCAAAGCGCAATGTGACCCCAAACTCCAGGTCTCAAGTGACCCATCTCAGCCTCCTTAAGCGCTGAGTTTACAGGTGCACATCATGGTGCCTGGCTAATTTTTTTTTACTTTTTATAGAGATGAGGTCTTCGCTACGTTACTGAGGCTGGGTTCAAACTCCTGGCCTCAAGTAATCCTTCTTCCTTGGCCTCAAAAAGCGATGACATTACAGCGGTGTGCCACTGCACCCAGCCTATATTTTTATCATGACATAAAGTATTAGCATTTAGATTAAGTAAATCAGCAGGATACAAAACAATATAAAAAATGCTCTAAATTATATTTTTAAAAACTAAAGATTGAAAGCAAACCAAAATCTTCACAATGGTCACATTATTTCTAGTTACTGGGGTAAGGAGACATATTTTCTGATTTCTATGATTTTTTTCTAAATATTCTATAATAATCACATAGTATTTCATAACCAGAAGATAAGATTATTTTAAAAATAAGGAAAAAAGTTGGCCGGGTGGCTCACGCCTGTAATCCCAGCACTTTGGGAGGCTGAGGCAGGTGAATCACTTGAGGTCAGGAATTTGAGACCAGCCTGGCCAACATAGTGAAACCCCATCTCTACTAAAAAAACAAAAAATTAGCTGGGCATGATGGCACATGCCTGCAATCCCAGCTACTCGGAAGGCTGAGGCCTAAGGATCACTTGAACCCAGGAGGCGGAGGTTGCAGTGAGCCGAGATTATGCCACTGCATTCCAGCCTGGGTGACAGAGAGACTCTGTCTCAAAAAAAAAAAAAAAGGGAAAAAGCACTATTTTCCATGAAAGTAACAACACGATACATTAGATTCTCAGGTTCTCGTTACTTTTCAGTCCTTTCCTAAAATTCAACAGGCTATAAACACCAAAATGGTCAAAAAATCAATACCAACTCTCCTCCAAACCCCTCACGAGTCATATAAAAGCAACAAAAAGGCATTGCTATTTTTTAAAAACTTGCTATATTTTAATTATATCAGAATAGGACTATCCATGTAAGTTCTAAAAATACAGTTCCCTGATTTAAAGGCAAGAAAGTTTTCCAACTTTCAGAATTAAGCAAATAATAAAGCGCCCACCTAAAAACTAAAATCACGCCAGGTGCAGTGGCTCACACCTGTAATCCTAGCACTTGGGGAGGCTAAGGTGGGCAGATCACCCGAGGTTAGGATTTTGAGACCAGCTTGGCCAACATGGAGAAATCCTGTCTCTACTAAAAAGACAAAATTAGCCAGGCGTGGAGACAGGCGCGCCTGTAATCCCAGCTACTTGGGAGGTTGAGGCAGGAGAATCAGTTCAACCGAGCAGGCAGAGGCTGCAGTGAGCCAAGATGGCGCTACTGTACTCCAGCCTGGGCAAAAAGAGCGAAACTCTGTCTCAAATAAAT
Organism: Piliocolobus tephrosceles; assembly: GCF_002776525.5. Taxonomy (NCBI): domain Eukaryota; kingdom Metazoa; phylum Chordata; class Mammalia; order Primates; family Cercopithecidae; genus Piliocolobus; species Piliocolobus tephrosceles. The sequence continues at coordinate 93,976,092 of NC_045455.1, forward strand.
AAACAAATAAATACAAACTAAAATCAGGGATAAAAACAGCCTAAAAATAAAAGCTTAAGCAAAAATTGAAATTATAAATAATTACAAATAAAATAAAATCCAATCATTATGTATTACTTTGTTCTTTCATTTCACTGTATCTTTATCCTTTGATTTTTATACAAAGAAAGAAGGCTAAAGAAGGTAAAGTATTTCAATTGAAATACTTCAGATGTAAATCATACTGGATAACATAGATTAAAATTTCAAAATTTCAGAGACCAAGTAAACCATACAGTTTTATTAAGTAAAATATTCTATCTTAATATGAAAGTCAAAGGCTGGGAGCGGTGGCTCATGCCTGTAATTCCAGCACTTTGGGAGGCCAAGGCAGGTGGATCACTTGAGGTTAGGAGTTCAAGACCAGCTTGGCCAACATGGTGAAACCCTGTCTCTACTAAAAACACAAAAACTAGCCGAGTGTGGTGGCAGGCGCCTTTAATCCCAGCTACTCAGGAGCCTCAGGCAGGAAAAAAAAAAAATTCACTTGCACCTGGGAGGCGGAGGTTGCAGTGACCTGAGATCTCGCCATTGTACTCCAGCCAGCCTGGGTGACAAGAGCGAAACTTGGTCTCCGAAAACAAACAAACAAAAAACAAAGTCAGAGAATGTGAATAAAATAGATATGAGCACTAAAAAGAACAGCCAAAGGTTTATTTACTTGAGGTAGAAATAATATCACTTACTGCTTACCAGGACTATGATGAGTTGCAAATTCTCCATTCTGAAATAAGTCTCCTGCCACATTCATTCTACCAGGGTTAAAAGGTCTTACTCCAGTCTTGGTCTGTGGAGTTAAAGATGGGGTGTACGTTTGTATATTAACACCAAAATTACTTGACTGAAGTCCTTTAGCGACATCTCCCAAGTTGGTATTCTATAGTGATGTTTTATATGTAATCATTATGTTCATATCTTGCCCAGCATTCACAGAGCTTATACCTGTTTCTAAGGTTGTAACATTAGTAATAACGTATTTCAGAGTCAATTCTGTAGTGATACCACTATTACCCATTCCTGCATTTACCTTACTTCTTGAAAGACTGGAAGTGGAGAAATCCAAATCTTTGGTTTTGTTTTTAGTTCCAGGAAGTCCCCATTCAATAAAATAGGAAGAATTTTTCTCCGCTCCTCCATTTGTTTCTATGTCCTCTTCATCATCAATAACAATTGTCTCACTTATATTTCCTTTCTGAGACGCCAAATCTCTTGAAGGAGGAGGAATTACAGAATAATTTCCTTGTGGCTTTTCATTTTTTGATGACACAAGTATGAAGTTTCTTTGATCAGCTATTGCTGGAGCAGAAATTGAAGGAGGTTGTATAGATTCAATAAATACAACATCATCATCATCTTCCACTGGTGAGTTCCTAGATCTACTGACTAAAGGACAAGCTGGATGACCAAATGAATCCCCTATGTCCCTGAGACTAGTTGCCATGGCCATATTCCCTAATAAAGCAGGAGTCTGTTCAGTCAATTCTAATCCTCCCACTGAACATTTATCCATTCCAATGAACCTGTAAAGAGACAGAAAAGAAAAAGTTCTAGTATGTTATGATTTTTGCATTTCACTACAATAAAATAGCACAAGTAAATTTTTCAAATTATTTTTTGTGATACCTGATATCCACTCTGGTTTTCCTCTACTGTTAACTAATGTTCACTTCAGAGTTTGATGGAAATTAATTATATAATTTCGGTAGTCCTTTAAAAAATTCTAATCAATTTATAGTACTCACATTAGTCACTCTTTATAGTGAAAAAATGCCTGTTTCCTTTGAATTAGAAAATAGTAACAAAAAAATTAAATACCAATAACTTAAGGTCCTAATATAATCACTTACATTCCATATGCTTTTATCTACTACAGCGTTTATGATATGGCCCTATTTCCCAACTGTCTCCTGCCATTGTTTTCTTTCCAAAATCTCTTCTTCCAAAATAATTATGTGATTATCTTTATGCATCTTTTTTGTCCTTGTACAGAAAGCATTAAGTCCATTTATGCCAGATATTACGCAATGGACTTTTTACAGAAAGTCAAATTATCAAAACTCCATGATAGTAGGTATAATTTACTCTTAGAGTTCAAGAAATTGAGGCCTAGGGAAGCTAACTAAATTGTTCCAGATAACACTGGGACTTAAACTCAGGGCTCTAATGCTAGGCCCCAAATTCTTTTTCTTTTGAGAGAGGGTCTCACTCTGTTGTCCAGGCTGGAGTGCAGTTGCGTGATCCTGGCTCACTGTAGCCTTAAACGCCTGGGTTCAAGCAATCCTCCCACCTTAGCCTCCCAAGTAGGTAGGACTACAGGCTCTTGCCATCACAGCCCAGCTAATGCTCCATAAATCTCTTGGAGAGAGGAGGTCTCACTACATTGCCTGGGCTCATCTCAAACTCCTGGCCTCAAGCAATCCTCCTGCTTTGGCTCCCCAAAGTGCTGGGATTACAGGCATGAGCCACGGTACTTGGCCTAGCCCCAAATTCTTAACTTGTTAATACTCAACATTTGTATACTTACTATGCACTAAGCTGTGATGAAGGAAAGAATCTAGCAGAGACAGTAGCTGAAAAATCTGGAAGTGAAAAACTGATGAAACACGGGTGGCTCTTAAGAAGGTGAGAGGATGAGGACATGTGCACAGCTGGTAATGAAATTGATCATGTATAAGAATCACCTCTATCTCAACTGAAAAAAGGCAAAAGTAAGTATAACTGGAATGCATGTAAGTATGCAGAAACAATACATGGGATTATACATGCTGGCCTCAATTTTCAATCTTTTTTTCTTTTGGTGTGAGGTCTCACTATGTTACCCAGGCTGGTCTCAAACCCCCGAGCTCAAGTGATTCTCCCGCCTAAGCCTTTCAAAGTGCTGGGATTACAGGAATGAGCCACCACAACAGGCCTGGCCTCAGTCTTTTTTTTCTTTTTGTTTTGTGAGACAGGGTCTCACTCTGTCACCCAGGTGCAGTGGCACCATTTCAGTTCACTGCAACCCCCACTTCTCAGGCTCAAGTGATCTCCCCGCCTTAGCTTCCTGAGTAGCATGCCTCGCTAATTTTTTGTATTTTTGCTAGAGACAGGGTTTCACCATGTTGCCCAGGCTGGTCTCAAACTTCTGAGTTCAGATGATCCACCTGCCTCAGCCTCTCAAAGTGCTGGGATTATAGGTGTGAGCTAGTACGCCTGGCCTCTGGCCCCAATTTTCTGAGTAGAAACTTGAGAGTGAAATGGGGTGGGAATTTTACAGGTGTTGAATGATTAAGAAAACACACTTCATAAGGCAGTCATCACTCCATTTTATTTTAAACATCTCATATTGAAATATGCTTTTTTTTTTTTTTGAGATGGAGTCTCGCTCTGTCACCAGGTTGGAGTGCAGTGGTGCGACCTCAGCTCACTGCAACCCCTGCCTCAGCCTCCCAAATAGCTGGGACTACAGGCGTGTGCCACCACGCCCAGCTAATTTTTGTATTTTTAGTAGATACAGGGTTTCACCATGTTGGCCAGGATGGTCTTGATCTCTTGACCTCATGATCTGCCCACTTTGGCCTCCCAAAGTGCTGAGATACAAGGCGTAAGCCACTGTGCCCAGTAAAAATATGGTAACATTTTTATTCTAAAAATTTCCCAGCTGGGCATGGTGGCTCACACCTGTAATCCCAGTACTTTGGGAGGCTGAGGTGGGTGGATCACTTGAGTTCAGCTGTTTGAGAACAGCCTGGCCAACATGGTGAAACCCCATCTCTACTAAAAATGCAAAAATTAGTCATGGTGGCAGGTGCTTGCAATCCCAGCTACTCAGGAGTCTGAGGCAAGAGAACTGCTTGAACCCAGGAAGCAGAGGAGGTTACAGTGAGCCAAGATTGTGCCACTGCACTCTAGCTTGGGCAACAGAGCAAGACTCCATCTCAAAAAAAAAAAAAAAAAAAAAATTCCCAATTTAATCTATAATCCATACAGTCATGAAATAGGTAACACTTATGCTATTATATATATTAACTCAGATAACGCTTAATTAAGTGAGCAAGGAACTATTATTCTTCCCATTTTGCCAGTTAGGAAACTAAGCCAGGAGATAAGTAACCTGCCTAACTCACCATTGCTAAAAAAGCTAGTCAGGATTCAAATCCAAGAAATCTGACTCTAAAACCTATTTCTCAGCCACTATATTATATGCAATGAATGTGGAAAACAATTGTTAAAAATTACTGATCTTTTGTTAAGATGAGCCAATTCATTACAATAACAAAATTAACATTTAAATAAGGCTGTTTCAAAGATAAAGAAATAACAAATTTAAGGACCCAGTTTAAAATAAGGTTTGTAAAAGAAATGAAAAAAATTGGGGGCCAGGAATGTTGGTTCATGCCTGCTAATCCCAGCACTTTTGGGGGCCAACTGGGAGAACTGCTTGAGCCCAGAAGTTTGAGACCAACCTGGGCAACATGGTGAGCCTCCACCTCTACTAAAAATTTTTTAAAATAATGAAAAAAAGGGAAAATAATTTCTGGAAAAGAGTTATAACTGACTCCACAGTATCTTCTTCTTCTTCTTTTTTTTTTTTTTTTAAGGTGGAGTCTCACTCTGTGGCCCAGGCTGGAGTGCAGTGGCGTGATCTAGGCTCACTGCAAGCTCCGCCTCCCAGGTTCACACCATTCTCCTGCCTCTGCCTCCCAAGTAGCTGGGACTACAGGCGTCCGTCAGCACGACTGGCTAATTTTTTGCATTTTTAGTAGATTCGAGGTTTCACCATGTTAGCCAGGATGGTCTCAGTCTCCTCACTTCATGATCCGCCCGCCTGGGCCTCCCAGAGTGCTGGGATTACAGGCATGAGCCACTGCGCCCAGCCCACAGTATCTTCTTGTGGCTGCTAGGTTCTATTTTACTTTTCTCACAGAAAATAATACACAGAGTACTCTTTATACTCAGTTTACTGCAGTCATCTACCTTTAAAAAAAAGATTAAGTATTCACCTACGTTTAAATCCCACATTATAAATAAGTTAAAACACTACTAAAGGCCGGGTGCGGTGGCTCACACCTATAATCCCAGCACTTTGGGAGGCACCAAGGTGGGTGGATCATGAGGTCGGGAAATGGAGACCATCCTGGCTAACATGATGAAATCCCATCTCTACTAAAAAAAAATACAAAAAAAAAAATTACCCAGGCATGGTGGTGGGCGCCTGCAGTCCCAGCTACTCGGGAGGCTGAGGCAGGAGAATGGCGTGAACCCGGGAAGTGGAGCTTGCAATAAGTGGAGATGGCGCCATTGCACACTCCAGCCTGGGAAACAGAGCGAGACTCAGTCTCAAAAACAAAGAAACCAAAAAACAAACAAACAAACAACAACAAAGAAAACACTACTAAAAGCCATTGTGTTTATAACTTAACTGTCAAAAACTTTAATTCTATAAACACAAGACCATAAGAAAATTTTAAATATTTCTACAATATTGTGTAAAAACAGAAAAAGATGCTGTTTAGCCAATTAGCTATGTGGCAGCAGGCAAATTATGTCACCTCACTGAGTTTTAGTTTTCTAAACTGTGAATGGGGATAACATATAGCTTTAAGCTTTTTAATGAGGTGAGTTGACATGCAAATCTCCAGCATATGGCCTGGTCCATATCAGAGAGTGCAAAAAATATCAAATTATGACCGGGCCCGGGGGCTTATGTCTGTAATCCCAACACTTTGGGAGGCCGAAGCAGGTGGATCACCTGAGGTCAGGAGTTTGAGACCAGCCTGACCAACATGGAGAAATCCCACCTCTACTAAAAATACAAAATTAGCCGGGCATGCTGATGCATGCCCGTAATCCCAGCTACTCAGGAGGCTGAGGCAGGAGAATCACTTGAACCCAGGAGGCAGAGGCTGCGGTGACCTGAGATCATGCCATTAAACTCCAGCCTGGACAACAGGGGCGAAACTCCATTTCAGAAGAAAAAAAAAAAATTAGCCAGGTGTGGTGGCATGTGCCTGGAGTCCCAGCCACTCAGAAGACTGAGGCAAGAGAATCGCTTGAACCCGGGAGGTAGAAGTTGCAGTGAGTTGAGATCATGCCACTACACTCCAACCTGGGTAACAGAATGAGACTCTGCCTCAAAAACAAACAAAAAATCCTTTCCAATAAAAAGGTATTTAGGCAAATACTATGTTACATCGCTACATCCTGGGATTTCAGCAACTGTCTAATTTTAAACATTTAACTAGTCTTCTTGTGGTATCTTATTCACACACAAAATTACAACACTAGCAAAATCCTTAAATGTAAACTATCTCTAGAGAATGGGTAACAACGTAAATTTAACAGGATATTTAGGTGTAAAGATAAGGGTTAACATAAAACAAAGAAACGAATACATGTACTTTGAACTATTTGAGCCATTTAGTTCTCTTCTTGTAGTCTACTTTCAGAGACACTTCACAGTTGAATATATAAGCACTCCTAATTAAAATCAGATATAAAGGTGTACCATGATTCTGAAGGTATTCACAAAAGTAAGAGATCAGAAAAAGAAGAGTCAACTGAACTACCACCACAGATAGCAAGAGAATTACTGCAGGAACCAGGTACAAAATTACTATCTAAATTGGGCCTGGTGCCTCACACCTATAATCCTAACACTTTGGGAGACCAAGGCAGGAGCATCACTTGAGGCTAGGAGCTCAAGACCAACTTGGGCAACAAACTGAGAACTCATCTCTACAAAAAAATAAAGGCCAGGTACAGTGGCTCATGCCTATAATCTCAGCACTTTGGGAGGCTGAATGAGATGGGAGGATAGCTTGAGCCCAGGAGTTCAAGACCAGCCTGGGCAATGTAGAGAAACCCCTCTCTACAAAAATTTAAAAATTAGCCCAACATGGTGGCATATGCCTGTAGTCCCTGCTACTTGGGAGGCTGAGATGGAAGGATGACTTGAGCCCAGGAGATCAAAGTTGCAGTGAGCCATGATCACACCACTGCACTCTAGCCTGGGCAACAGAGCAAGACCCTGTCTCAAAAATTAAAAATAAATACAATAAAATAATTAGCTAGGCAAGGTGGTACACGCTTGTAGTCCCCAGCTACTTGGGAGACTGAGGCAGGAGAATCACTTGAGCCCAGGAGTTCAGGGCTGCAGTGAGCTATGACCACCCCACAGCACTAAAGTCTGGGTGACAGAGTTACACCCATCTCTAAAAATTAAAAAAAAAAAAAAAACCAACTCTGTCTAGAAATCAGTAGCCCAGCAGAGATTAAGACAGTAAACTGGGCCAGGTGCAGTATAATGCCCCGTAATCCCAGCAATTTGGGAGGTCTAGGCGGGTGGATTGCTTGAGTCCAGGAGTTCAAGACCAGCATGGGCAACACGGCAAACCCTTGTCTCTACAGAAAATACAAAAATTAGCCAGGTATAGTGACATATGGTTGTGGTCCCAGCTACTAGGGAAACTGAGACAGGCAGATTGTTTGAGTCTGGGAGATGGAGGTTGCAGTGAGACGGGCCACTGCACTCCAGTCTGGGTGACAGTGAGAGACCCTGTCTCAAAAAAAAAAAAAAAAAGATGGCCATTGATCATGTACAACTGACTTCGTTCCCTTCCAAAACTCCCCTAAACAGTACTATCACAAGGAAAGGAAGAACAAGAAACAAAAGCAGTATGATTTTATCAGTAAAGAACAGAAGGATGAATGGTTAACTAACTGCCAACCTGAGATAGCCAGAGTCTAAAACGGTGGGAAAAAAAGCCAAGAAACATTCTGATTTACACTGTAGGCTCAGAAATCTGCAGCACCAGGTGTCCCTGGAACAGAATGGGCAGGTGCTAAAAAAAGAGTTTGAGAGATCTCTTCCCTCCCATCAAGCTGACGGTGACAGGCCTTTCCCCATTTTTTTTTTTGAGACGGAGTCTTACTCTGTCGCCCGGGCTGGAGTGCAGTGGCCGGATCTCAGCTCACTGCAAGCTCCGCCTCCCAAGTTTATGCCATTCTCCTGCCTCAGCCTCCAGAGTAGCTGGGACTACAGGCGCCCGCCACCTCGCCCGGCTAGTTTTTTGTAGTTTTTAGTAGAGACGGGGTTTCACCATGTTAGCCAAGGATGGTCTCGATCTCCTGACCTCGTGATCCGCCCGTCTCGGCCTCCCAAAGTGCTGGGATTACAGGCTTGAGCCACCGCGCCCGGCCTTCTAGCACAGTTTCTAAAAATTTTTTTCTTTGACAAGATAGAACATAAGATCCAAGACTTGGGTTCACCAAGCACTGGGGAATGTTTCAATACCAAGAAATAGCCCCTCTCCATTGCTTGAACCCAGGAGGTGGAGGTTGCAGAGGGCCGACATCACACCATTGCACTCCAGCCTGGGTAACAAGAGCAAAACTCCGCCTCAAAAAAAAAAAAGAAATGTCCCCTCTCCTATTTGATTCCCAGAGAGCTGGCATCCAGACTTATATTTTCCAGGCAGCAAACTCTTCTCTGGAGGCTTTCCTTCTCAGCAAGACTCATCAGCAAAAAAGGAAAGTCCTAAAAATATTAACCTATGGGGTTCCCCATCAATTGGCCAGAAGATCATCCGCAAGCTTCAAGTTAGAAACCCCACTCCCACTCTTCCAATTTGCTTTTTAGTTCCCAATTGTTTGGTTTTTTGTTTTTGTTGTTGTTTTTTGGGGGGTTTTTTTGAGATAGAGTCTCGCTCTATCACGCAGGTTGGAGTGTGGTGGCGCAATCTCCGCTCACTGCAAGCTCCCCCTCCTGGGTTCACACCAGCTTCCTGACAGCTGGGACTACAGGCACTTGCCACCACGTCCGGCTAATTTTTTTTTTTTTTTTTGTATTTTTAGTAGAGACGGGGTTTAACTGTGTTAGCCAGGATGGTCTTAATCTCCTGACCTCGTGATCTGCCCGCCTCGGCCTCCCAAAGTGCTGGGATTACAGGTGTGAGCAGCTGCGCCAGGCCTTTAGTTCCCAATTCTTAATCATAAATAAACCAGTCAAGAATTACACAATATATATAATACCTACTATGTACCCACAAAGATTTAAAATAAAATTTTTTTAAAAAGAAATTACACAGGCCAGGTGTGGTGATGGGTGTCTGTCATCCCAGCAGTTTGGGAGGCCGAAGCAGGCGTATGACTTAGGTCAGGAGTTCCAGACCAGCCTGGCCAACACGGTCAGACTCTTGTCTCTACAAAAAATACAACAATTAGCCAACATGGTGGCATGTATCTGTAGTCCCATCTACTCGGGGGGCTGAGGCACAAGAATCGCTTGAACCCAGGAGGCAGAGGTTGCAGAGAGCCTAGATCACTGCAAGGGCAAGACTCTGTCTCTCTGTCTCAAAAAAAAAAAAAAAAAGAATTATAGATGGAGTCTCGCTCTGTCGCCCAGGCTGGAGTGCAGTGGTGTGATCTTGGCTCACTGTAACCTCCACCTCCCGAGTAGCTGAGATTACAGGCATGCGCCACCACACCCGGCTAATTTTGTACTTTTTTTTTTTTTGGTAGAGACGGGGTTTCCCTATGTTGGTCAGGCTGGTCTTGAACTCTCGACCTCAGGTGATCTGCCCGCCTTGGCGTCCCAAAGTACTGGGATTCCAGGTGTGAGCCATCGCGCCCAGCCAAGTTTTGTATTTTTAGTAGAGATGGGATTTCACCATGTTGGCCAGGCTAGTCTTGAACTTCTGACCTCAGGTGATCCACGCACCTCAGCCTCCCAAAATGCTGGGATTACAGGCGTGAGCCACCATGCCCAGCCAACACTTCTAATATAAAAAGAACTGCTAAAAACTAAAAGCTTAGTGGCAAAAATGAAAAATTCAGCAATAAGAATTGAAAGATAAAGCTGAGAAAATCTCAAGAATTAAAGGAAAAAATAAAGAGGATAAGGATTATATCTCAGGTAGGGGGGAGAATTATATCTCCCACTAACTATACACATGTATGGGTGTGCGCGTGTGTGGGTGTCTCAAACCTCATGGACCAGGCTTTTTTTTTTTCTTAACACAGGGTCTAGCTCTGTCGCCCAGCATGGAATGCTATGGCACAAACACAGTTCACTGCAGACTTGACCTCCTGGGCTCAAACAATCCTCCCACCTTGGCCTCTCAGAGGGCTGGGATTACAGGAGTGAGTCACAGTGCCTGGAGCCACTTTACTGATTTTTTTGAGACAGAATCTCTATCTGTTGCTGAGGCTGGAGTATAGTGCTGTGATCACTGCTCGCTGCAGCCTCAACCTCCTGAACTCAAGCGATCCTCCCACCTCAGCTTTCTGAGTAACTGGGACTACAGGTGTGTGCCACCACACTAAGCTAATTTTTATATCTTTTGTAGAGACAGAGTTTTGCCATGTTGTCCACACTCAAACTCCTGGACTCAAGCTCTCAAGCTATCCGCCCACCTCAGCCTCCCAAAGTGGTTGGGAGACAGGCATGAGCCACTGTGCCCAGCCACTTTACCTACCCACCACATCCTGACACAGTCCTAAGTTTAACTAATTAAAGAGATGTGCTGTGAAATGCAAGAATTTAAGAGCAAATAAGTCAGTAGACAGCAACAAGGGTAAAATGAAGGCAGGACTACTACTATGGGAGACAAACTAATCACAAGTTTTTGATGAGCAACGGAAAACTGTTTGATCAAGGTTAAAAGGACAGAATTGGCAAGAACTGAATCCCAGATAATAAAAGTAGAAGTAAAGCTTGTAGAAAATCACTTTCACTCCTAATGAAATTATTCACACAAGGATTGGTGTTAAAAGCATTAAGTGAATAGCTGACAGAGAAAGGGCATTTGTGCTGTACCAAAATGAACACACTGTCCAGTAGCAAAGAAAACCCCGAAAAAACAAAAACAAACATTAACTTCCTAACAGAGAGAGATCAGGCCACTCAGATTCGGTGGTCAATCTTAGAATTAGGAACAGTGTGACAACTAGTTTATGTTATCTCCTCATGTGATGCCAGCTGGAGGACTGTCAGGGTACATAAATAACAATCTTCCTCAAATACTAGGCAAACATCAACGTCAAAACAACAGATTATTGAGTAGTGTTTCTTTTTAATCCAACAGTAAAAACGTTTTTCCAATCTATTGGAAAAGAAAAAATTGCAAAATGCAAGGCACTTAAAAGAGCTAACTCTAAATCTTGTTCTGGAACTTGGGTTCCAAAGCTAAATCCCTCAGGAAGAACACCCTACTACTGCACTAATTATATTAGACAGCAAAGCGAGGTTAAAAACAACAACAACAAAAAACTCACAATGGAGATATTTCCTTCTTAATTTCTGCCAAAGCCTCACGACATAGGCTTGAAGGTGATTCCTGGTCCTAGAATGAGAAATGAAAACCAATTTCTGTACAACCAACCTGTATGCACAACCCACTCAACACCGGGAGGTGGCAATGGGGTAAGAGGCCAAGGAGTTCCTGGGCTCGGCTACCCTCCCCCACCCTACTGCGACCGGGAAATTAAGTTGAAAAAAAGAACGACAGGAACCGCAACGACCAGACGGAGCTAAAGCTAAAACTGCTTCGTCCACCTGCAGCACTGGGGATGGAGTGGGCTGGGGATCCGAGGCCTGCTCCCACGAAGGGAGAGGGAGGGGCAAACGTTGCCTCGACGACCAGGGACTTGTATTCCCTCCTACATTTGCCCACCCAGCGTCCTCTGTCACTCGAGGCACCATGTCCGAGGTAACGGGCGGCGCGCGTCACCTCTGGGCCCACAACTGCCTCGAGAAGTTGCCCTGGGGCCCCCGCAGTCGACGACAGGCCCCAGATCCGCCATTAAACTCGCCCAGATAAGCCGCCAAGAGTAAAAGCCGCGCAGCGTCGGGAAAAAGAAAAGCGGAGGAGGGGACCCAGTGGGGCAGAGGCAGCAGCCCTCGCCCGAAAAACCTGGGGACCTCGGCTCCCGCGGCAGGGGGGCAGCGCAGCCCCGAGAGCGGACACCCGGCCGGGCGCCCCTTCCCCGCTCCCCCAACACTCCCGGCCTCGGAGAGAAAGGAAAATGCCCCGCGACGTCTCCCGGGGGCCGGCACCCCGCCCCGCCGCCCCGCCGCCCCGCGACCCCCGCCGCTGGCGACCGCTCCCCAACACTCCCGGCCTCGCCCGCACTCTCCCAGCCCCTCGGGCCGCACGCAAAGGCGCCGGTGACAGGAGCGCAGCCCCGAGCTGCCCCTGAGGCCCCGACGCGGCAGCGGCGACGGCGGCCGAGCCGCAGGATATTAACCGGGTCGCAGGGAGGCTGCGGGGGCTGCCCTCACCCATCTCCGCCTCCCCAGTCACCTCGGCCTCCGCCTCCGGAGGCTGCGCTGCTCCCAGTCACCCCCAGTCTCGGCGGCCCTGGAATGGAAAGACAGCTGGGATAAGCCTCACCCGGTTCTGGCTGCGGCTCCGCGGAACGAACCTCCCCTCTCCCGGCCCTCCCCGCTTCGGCGACACGCACAACTCCGCTCAGTCCAGTCCCGGCTTTGGCGCTGGTGAGGAGGAGGCGGAGAAGGAGGCGGCGGCCCGGCCGAGCCCGGGGAGGCCCCACCCTCCGTGAGCTCGTTGGCTGGCGGGGGAGGCGGGCCTGGGCGCCTCGAGCACGTCCATTGGCTCCGACGGCCGTCCTTCAGGGCCCCCCCTTCGGTGGGGTGGTCCGGAGGGCCGTCTGTCAGCTGCGGGCCACACCCGCGGCCCGGCCGTTCCACTCCCGCCTCTGCCAGCCCTCAACTCCTGGCCCGGTTCTCCGCCCGTCGGACTCCTGCCCTCACCTACCGGGTCCGCCAGGGTCAGGAGCCCGAGATTCGCCGCCCGTCGCAGCGGCCGCGCTTCGGCCCCTCGGGGCACCGGGCTTTCCGGGACCTGTTTAGCCCGGGAGACTCCGGCGGGGCCGCCTGCCCGAGCCCGGGCGTCCGGGCTGCGGCAGCGGCTCCCAACGCCTCCGCCCGAGGAGAGCGGCAGCCTGGATGCCCCAGCGCCCTGCCTGTCCAGTTCCTTGAAGGACAGGGGCGAGGCCGGGGAGGCGCTGGAGCGGGGCCGAGTGAACTTTCGGGGCCGCGGATGAACTGGAGTCCGGATCCGGCGCGCCGCGCCCCGTGGGGAACAGTCCCCCACCTCCCGCCATGGCTGCAGCAGGAGGAAACGACGTCCTCCATTTTGTCGGAACGACTGTGGGAACTTGGGACCCCCTAAAAACCAAACCCTCTGGGGCCAGGACTTGTCCCCGGGAAGCCCTGACTGGGCTCTGCCATTCGGCCAAGGGAACAGCCCCGGCTGCCGGCGTCTGCGTCCGCGGGGCCGTAGGGGACGGGCACGATGGCGGAGAAACCCGGACGCCGCTACCCGACTCCGTCAACCAAGATGGAGGGAGCTGCGGGCTCCCCTGGAGCTGGGCTCCCGCCGGCTGGAGGGGCTGAGGCCCGCCCTGGGGCGTCCCTGGGCGCCGCTGTCCTGTGCTCCGCAGCCCGGGGCGCTGGCCCTGCCCAGGCCGCTCTACCGCCTGCCACCGTCTCCTGGTCCTCAACTGTTGATGGAGGCTCCCTCCACAGCCCGCTCCATCGCGGGGCGCACTCGCTGCGGCCCCCGGGTGAGAGCGGAGTCAGGGACAGACGGCGCCCGAGGAGGGCGGGCCCCACAGGCCACCTCCACGAGGGGTCTTCCCTCTTGTTCCTCGTCTACACCTACGTCTTCGGCGGACGTCATGGTGCTGAACCATTTCCCAGACTCCACGTAAAGATGGAAGCGATGCCGGTTTCGTCTCGCCCTGGCGGTTCTTAGTGGGATTACAACTGAGGATGTTAGTTTGGATAAAAGTTGATGAGATACTTATGTCTGAAAATACAGATAATGTGATTTTTAAAAAAACACATTGGGCCCCGTTTTACTAATGTGGTATGGTAAAGGCACAGGTTTATTCAATGAAAATCAGACATTAACCATCTAATGCAGGGGTGGCCAATCTTTTGGCTTCCCCGGGCCACATTGGAAGAATTGGCTTGGGCCACACATAAAATACGCTAACACTAACAATAGCTGATAAGCTAAAACAAACAAAAAAACCAAGACGCCAAAGAAAATCATAATGTTTTAAGAAAATTTACAAATATGTGTTGGGCTGCATTCAAAGCCGTCCTGGGCCACATGCATCCCCCAAGGGCTGCAGGTCGGACAAGCTTGATCTAAGACAAAAGCATGTTCATGGATTGAGAGTGCTCTGTAAGCCTTTGCATATTACATAGTGCTGTGTGTCATGTACATGCCTAATCCTACCTCCATGTTTTAGGTCCTCAATTACTCTTTGGAAATAAATGAACTACATGTAATGTCATCATTTTAATGACTGCTGTAAATTACAAGCACTGAGTACACTGAGTTCGTGGAGAAGGGCTCCTCCATAGAGAAAAGTTAAAGGTCTGACAAACTTTAAATGGTAAGCTCAGTAGCCACATGTCATCTATTTTCTGATTATCATTTTTAACCCCGTCTCTACTGAAAATACAAAAAATTAGCTGAGTGTGGTGGCGGGCGCCTGTAGTGCCAGCTACTCGGGAGGCTGAGGCGGGAGAATGGCGTGAACCTGGGAGGTAGAGCTTGCAGTGAGCCGAGATCACGCCACTGCACTCCAGCCTGGGCGACAGAGCAAGACTCCGTCTCAAAAAAAAAAACAAAGAAATTGTCACACATGACACTTAAAATTGCACCTGGCACATTAATTAAAAGCTTGCAGGCCAGGCGCGGTGGCTCAAGCCTGTAATCCCAGCACTTTGGGAGGCCGAGACGGGCGGATCATGAGGTCAGGAGATGGAGACCATCCTGGCTAACACTGTGAAACCCCGTCTCTACCAAATAAAAATAAAACTAGCGGGGCGAGGTGGCGGGCGCCTGTAGTCCCAGCTACTCGGGAGGCTGAGGCAGGAGAATGGCATAAACCCAGGAGGCGGAGCTTGCAGTGAGCTGAGATCCGGCCACTGCACTACAGCCTGGGCGACCAAGCTAGACTCCGCCTCAAAAAAAAAAAAAAAAAAGGCTTGTAAATTTTGCCTGTCATTGTTAATTCCCAATTAGCACAGTGGTACATTAAGAGAAAAAATTCTGGCCCAGCGCGGTGGCTCACGCTTGTAATCCCAGCACTTTGGGAGGCCGAGACGGGCGGATCACCTGAGGTTGGGAGTTTGAGACCAGCTTGACCAACATGGCGAAACCCCAGCTCTACTGAAAATATAAAAGAAATCGGGCGTGGTGGTGCATGCCTGTAATTCCAGCTACTGGAGAGGCTGAGGCAGGAGAATCGGTTGCACCCCGGAGGTGGGGGTTGCAGTGAGCCGAGATTGTGCCACTGCACCCCAGACTGGGCAACAAGAGCGAAACCCTGTCTCAATAAATAAATAAATAAATAAATAAATAAATAAATAAATAAATAAATAAAAAATCTTACAGCCTGGGTAACACAGTGGGACCCAGTCTCTATAAAAAAAAATTTTAAATTAGCCAGAAGTGGTGCATGCCTGTAGTCCCAGCTACTCAGGAGGTGGAGGTGGGAGGATCACTTGAGCCCAGGTGGTCAAGGCTGCAATGAGCCATGATTGTGCCACTGCACTCCAGCATCTGGGTGCAGAGTGAGACCCTGTCTCAAAAACAAACAAAAAAAATGGTTTATAATAATTTAATGACTTACTAAAGTAACATCAGCACTTTCTTGCTATTGTAATACAAAAAGAAAATATTTAATCCTTGGAGTTAATATGTAAAATAAACCATGGAGGAAATGTAATTGGAACTAAAATTTATTCATTCTTTGAAAGTGACTTAGTACAGCCGGGAGTGGTGGCTCACGCCTGTAATCCCAGCACTTTGGGAGGCTGAGGCTGGTGGATCACCTGAGGTCAGGAGTTCGAGACCAGCCTGACCAACATGGAGAAACCCCGTCTCTACTAAAAATACAAAAATTAGCCAGGCGTGGTGGCGCATGCCTATGATCCCAGCTACTTGGGAGGCTGAGGCAGGAGAACTGCTTGAACCTGGGAAGAGAAGGTTGCCATGAGCAAGATCACGCCATCGCGCTCCAGCCTGGATGACAAGAGCGAAACTCCATCTCCAAAAAAAAAAAAAGTGTCTTAGTACAATATAAACTGTCATCCCAAGTAATTCATAGGGATATTAGAGACATAGATCAAAAACAGTTAGGATGGGGAAGAGAGAAAAGAGACTGAGGGAATTAATGCTTATCTTGGACAAACCAATGAAAAGGTGTTTTAAGCAATAAAGTAATGAAAATTTATTAGAAGGAACAGAATCTAAGATTGAAAAAGCATGAGATGACTGGTTGCTATATTTTTTAAAAGATCTCTAGAATCAGTAGGATGCTTTTTTTTTCCCCCTTTGAGATGAAGTCTTGCTCTGTTGCCCAGGCTGGAGTGAAGTGGCGTAATCTTGGATCACTGCAACCTCCGCCTCCAGGGTTTGAATGATTCTCCTGTCTCAGACTCTGGAGTAGCTGGGACTACAGGCTTGCACCACCACATCCAGCTAATTTTTGTATTTTTAGTAGAGATGGGGTTTCACCATGTTGGCCAGGCTGGTCTCAAACTCCTGACCTCACGTGATCTGCCCACCTCGGCCTCCCAGAGTGCTGGGATTACAGACATAAGCCCCTGCACCCAGCCTGAAACCAGTTTTATCTGAGACTGCTGAGATGACTTGCTGCAACTTTACGACTAATTTTGGCCACCGCCGTTCCTCACCATTTGGAGCTTGCCAGCTCCCCAGAAACTTACTAGTGCCAGATAGCTTTCTCAACAAGCAATAGGTAACATTTCTCTTTTTCATAAAACCCCCAACCTTCTGTTTGTTCCTCAGACACAAAGAAAACCACCTCATCTGTGTGTATGCCCCCAGTTGCAATTCTTTCTCCCCAAATAAAATGTTAGAGATCCATCTCTACATTTTTATTTTTATATCAACAGTTGTTTTACAAATACCCTTCAATTATTTTACTATGATGAGCACAGTCAGAGATGAAAGCTTATCTAATAGCTTTTGCTTTTCATCTATCCTAGGTATTCTATTGATAATCATAATGTTTCAACTGTGGTCATTTCAACTTTGCTTCTGAGCCCTTTTGATATGATCTGAGTCATCTTTCGTATTTCCCTGCTTTCTGTTATAATGAGATGTTCCATCGTTGCCTACATTTCCTGACCCACACCTGAATCTGTCATTGTTCCAAACCATTGTTTCCTTTTAGTGGGACACAGTAGTTAAGGAGCAAAATCTAGAAGCTAGGAGTATTTGTTGCTCTACATGGTCATTGTTTATAGGCTTTTCAGGGAACAGAGCTAGGAATGAATATGTTATATTAGCATTATAACATGAATTCATACTGAACCACAGGGTTTTTTCTGAATCTCACTAATCTTACATTTACATTTCTTGGCCGGGCGCGGTGGCTCAAGCCTGTAATCCCAGCACTTTGGGAGGCCGAGGTGGGTGGATCACGAGGTCAGGAGATCGAGACCACCCTGGCTAACATGGTGAAACCCCGTCTCTACTAAAAAAAATACAAAAAAACTAGCCGGGCAAGGTGGCGGCGCCTGTAGTCCCAGCTACTTGGAGGCTGAGGCAGGAGAATGGCGTGAACCCAGGCGGCAGAGCTTGCAGTGAGCTGAGATCTGGCCACTGTACTCCAGCCTGGGCGACAGAGCGAGACTCCACCTCAAAAAAAAAAAAAAATTGCATTTCTTTTATCTCATGCCAAATAGTCCAGTTTTCAAAATTAGAACCAAATTTTTTTTTTTTTTTTTTTGAGACAGACTCTTACTCTGTTGCCCAGGCTGGAGTGCAGTGGCACAATATCGGCTCACTGCAACTCCACCTCCCAGGTTTCAAAGATTCTTGGACCTCAGCCTCTGGAGTAGCTGGGATTTATAGGTGCCCACCACCATGCCTGGCTAATTTTTGTATTTTCAGTAGAGAGGGGGTTTCACCATGTTGCCCAGGCTGGTCTTGAACTTCTGACCTCAAGTGATCCACCCTCCTCAGCCTCCCAAAGTGCTGGGATTACAGGCGTGAGCCACCGCGCCTGGCCCAAAAATCTTACTTGCTTTATCCTACACATAGCTGCCACTATCACAGAATAAAAATACACACAAATACCACCCACAATACAATTAATAAAAATAATTTAAACTTAGTTTACAGTTACTTTTTTCCTTAGAGAAATTCCAACTTACTATGCACAGTAAATTGAAGTGTGTAAAGTCAGATGGTGTTTCTTGCTAGATGGTTATGCTGCCAACTGGAACTCAAGTTTTACTTGTTTCATTTTACTTTCTATTTTTATTGATTTCTTTTTTTAAATTATGTTCTGTAAGTATGTAGAATATTAACATGGAGTACAGGAAAAATAAATCAGTGTTAAGATATTCTGAAGTTCTTATATTTTGTAAGAGAAAGGTGTGTATGTAAGTAGGTATTTTAAAATCAAATATATATTAGCTATGTAAGCATAGCTACTAAAAGAATAAAAAATTGGTACTGGCCGGGTATGGTGACTCATGCCTATAATCCCAGCACTTTGGGAGGCCAAGACAGGTGGATCACTTGAGCCCAGGAGTTTCACACCAGCCTGGAAAACATGACAAAATCCTGTCTCTGCAAAAAACAACAAAATTAGCTGGGCGTGCTGGTGCATGTCTGTATTCCCAGCTATTCAGGAGTGAGTGGCTGAGCCCCGTGGATTGAGGCTGCAGTGAGCCATGATTGTGCCACTGCACTCCATCCTGGGCAACAAAGGGAGATGCTGTCTCGAAAAAAAAAAAGAATAATTAGTAGTGATGGGAGACAGAAAACTTGAACAATCACACAGGAGGCAGGATAATAGTCTATTACTGCCTAACAAATTACCTAAAAACGTGGTGGCTTAAAATAACAAATATTTATTATGTCTGTTATTGTAGATCAAGAACTGGAAGAAGCTCACCTGGGTGGCCCCTGACTCAGTGTCTCTCATGAGGTTGCAGTGCACATGTAGGCCAGGGCTGCAGTCATGGGAAGGCCTGACAGGGGCTGATGGATCTGCTTATAAGCCCACTCATGTGGCTGTTAGTATGAGGCTCCAGTTCTTTTCTCGTTGTCTCCACAGTGGTACACTGCCTTTATTTATTTATTTATTTATTTATTTATTTATTTATTTATTTATTT
>NC_045455.1:93995321-94024218 GCF_002776525.5 Piliocolobus tephrosceles
TTTATTTATTTATTTATTTATTTATTTATTTATTTATTTATTTATTTATTTATTTTCGAGACAGGGTCTTTCTCTGTCTCCCAGGCTGCAGTGCAGTGGTGCAGTCACAACTCACTGCGACTTCCACCTCCTGGGCTCCAGCAACCCTCTTGCCTCAGTCTCCCAAGTAGCTGAGACTACAGGTATGTACCACCATACCCAGCTAATTTTTGTATTTTTTGTAGTTGCCCAGGCTGGTCTCGAACTCCGGAGCTCAAGCAATCCGCCTGCCTTGGCTTCCCAAAGTGCTGGGATTACAGGTGTGCACCACTGCGCCTGACCATACACTTGTTATTTCTCCCTCCCTCCCTTCCTCTTTTCTTTTCTTTTTTTTTTTTTTTTTTTTTTTTTTTGACAGAGTCTCACTCTATTGCCCAGGCTGGTGTGCAGTGGCACAGTGCACAGATCTCAGTAATGCGATCTTGGCTCACTGCAGCCTCTGCCTCCCGGGTTCAAGCGATTCTTGTGCCTCAGCCTCCCTAGTAGCTGGAATTACAGGCATGAGCCACCACACCTGGCTAATTTTTGTATTTTTAGTAGAGACGGGGCTTCACCATGTTGGCCAGACTGGTCTCCAACTCCTGACCTCAGGTGATCCACCCACTTCGGCCTCCCAAAGTGCTGGGATTACAGGCTTGAGCCACTGCGCCCGGCCTTACACTGTAATTTCTTTTTCAGTCATTAGAAGCAAGTCACTAAGTGCTTCCCACAGTCAAGCAGAGGGGAATTAGGCAGTAAAAATGAAATGGAAAAGTACCAGAGAATATGTGGACATATGTTAAAACTGTCACAGGCAGAAAGGAGAAAAAAACACGCAAAACAAAAATAGAAAACAAAACAAAACGCTACAAACGAATATGAATAGACATTATGCTTGCCTGTTGAAAGAGAAATACTTGAAGGTTGGATTTTTTAAAATGGTAGCAATGTACAGTTTATGATATGCTACAAATTATAATAACACAGAAAGTAAAGAGATGAAAAATATATACTAGAGAAATATTAAGCAAAAGAAAGTGAAACAACAATAATATATAAAATAGACATTTTTGCAAAATGCATTACTAGGCAAAAGAAAGATTACTTATTGATAAAAAAGAACAATTAACTAGAAAATTCTAAGGGTTTTGTTTTTATTTTATTTTTATTTTGATTGATGGAGCATGGGGTCATGCTCTATCATCCAGGCCGGAGTGCAGTAGCCAACTCCTGGGCTCAAGCAATCTTCCCACCTCAGCCTCCTGAGTAGTTGGGACTACAAGCACATGCCACCATGCCCAGCTCAGTTTAGAAACTGTACGCACCTTACATATGGAACCATTCATAACTATATGGTGAAATTGAAAAATCCATAATTATGCTACACTTTCATAAAGTCACGCGGAAAAAAAATCTGTTTAGCACATATATGGCTTTAATTTATACTAAATGTAAAAAATTGATCTGCACCCAATAATGAGGAAATGACTAATTTTTCAATATGTGAAACACTTACACAAACTGAATACTAACTGGATCATAAGGGATTTCTCAACAAATATTAAAGAATGAACCATGTACACATGGCATTCCCTGACTGCAATGCACAAAGGAAAGTTAATACTAAAAAATCAGAGAGTAATATTTGGAGAAATTTCAAAATGCTCTTGTGTAGAAAATTTTAACCAGATTCATATGTTCATTATTATTATTATTATTATTTTTATTTTTATCTTTTGAGATGGTCTCACTCTGTCACCCAGGCTGGGGTGCAGTGGTATAATCACAGCTCATTGCATCCTTGACCTCCTGGGTTCAGGTGATCCTCCCAACTCAGCCTCTAGAGTAACTGGGATAACAGGTGTGAGCCACCATGTCTGGCTAATTTTTTTTTTTTTTTTTTTTTAATAAAAATGAGGTTTTGGGCCGGGCGCGGTGGCTCAAGCCTGTAATCCCAGCACTTTGGGAGACCGAGACGGGTGGATCACGAGGTCAGGAGATTGAGACCATCCTGGCTAACACGGTGAAACCCCGTCTCTACTAAAAACTACAAAAAACTAGCCGGGCGAGGTGGCGCCGCCTGTAGTCCCAGCTACTCAGGAGGCTGAGGCAGGAGAATGGCGTGAATCTGGGAGGCGGAGCTTGCAGTGAGCTGAGGTCCGGCCCCTGCACTCCAGCCCGGGCACAGAGTGAGACTCCATCTCAAAAAAAAAAAAAAAAAAAAAAATGAGGTTTTGCAATGTTGCCCAGTCTGGCTGTGAACTCCTGAACTCAAGTGATCCACAGTGCCTCTGATATGTTTATTAATTTTAAAAGTGGACTCCATGGCTAGGCACAGTGGCTTATGCCTGTAATCCCAGCACTTGGGAAGCTGAGGCGGGCGGATCAGTTGAGACCAGGAGTTCAAGACCAGCCTGACCAACATGGTGAAATTCTGTCTCTACTAAAAATACAAAAATTAGCCAGGCATGGTGGCGGGTGCCTGTAATCCTAGGTACTTGGGAGGCTGAGGCAAGAGAATCGCTTGAACCCAGGTGGAGGTTGCAGTGAGCAGAGATTGGGCCACTGCATTCCAGCCTGGGCAACAGAGCGAGACCCTGTCTCAAAAATAAAAAATAATACAAAAAAAGTGGGCTTCAAAACAATTCAAGGTCAAAGGAAAAATTTCAAACTTACAGAGTTGTATTTAAGACAATACGAATAATTATGTCTACTCTTTCATTCATATTCTGATTGCTAACATTTTGTTACATCTGCTTTAAAATCCCTTTTATAGACCAGGCGCGGTTGCTCATGCCTGTAATCCCAGCATTTTGGGAAACTGAGTCGGGTAGATCACTTGAGTCCAGGAGTTTGAGACCAGCCTGATCAATATGACGAAACCCCCTCTCAACCTAAAATACAAAAATTAGCTGGGCATGGTGGTGCATACCTGTAATCCCAGCTATTTGGGAGGCTAAAGCACAAGAATTACTTGAACCCAGGAGGCCGGAGGGTGCAGTGAGCCGAGATCACGCCACTGCACTCCAGCCTGGGTGACAGAGTGAGACTCTACCTCAAAAAGAAGATTCAGGCCGGGCGTGGTGGCTCAAGCCTGTAATCCCAGCACTTTGGGAGGCCGAGACGGGCAGATCACGAGGTCAGGAGATCGAGACCATCCTGGCTAACACGGTGAAACCCCGTCTCTACTAAAAAATACAAAAAACTAGCCGGGCGAGGTGGCGGGCGCCTGTAGTCCCAGCTACTCGGGAGGCTGAGGCAGGAGAATGGCGTAAACCCGAGAGGCAGAGCTTGCAGTGAGCTGAGATCCGGGCACTGCACTCCAGCCCGGGAGACAGAGCGAGACTCTGTCTCAAAAAAAAAAAAAAAGTTTCAGGCATAATGTCTCTTGATCTTTAAATCCTCAGCACGTATTAAAGAACAAGAGCAGTGCAGCCATAATGACAGAGCAAATATCACTCATACTGACAGAATCTTCAGATTGTCTCAATGGTCCCAGTATTTTCCACTGTGGACTGTCCTCTTCCCCTGACCGGGATCTGCTCCAGGAACAGGTGTTGCATTTACTTGCCATGTCTCTTAGGTCTCCTTCAATTTGGAATGGCCCCTTGGCCTTTCCATCTCTCATGACACTGACAGTTTTGAAGAGCCCAGGCCAGTGGTTTCCAGACAGTCAATTTTATTGATTGATTGATTGATTGATTGGGGCAGAGTCTCGCTCTGTGGCCCAGGCTGGAGTGTAGTGGTGTGATCTCAGCTCACTGCAACCTCTGCCTCCCGGGTTCAAGTGATTCTCCTGCCTCAGCCTCCTGAATAGCTGTGATTACAGGCACATGCCACCACACCCAGCTAATTTTTGTATTTTTAGTAGAGACAGGGTTTTGCCATGTTGGTCAGGCTAGTCTCGAACTCCTGACCTTGTGATCCACCCACCTTGGCCTCCCAAAGTGTTGAGATTACAGCCGTGAGCCACAACGCCCAGCCCAGAGTCAATTTTAAACATGTTCCTCTGGTGGTGATGACGTCCTCTCCAGTTTGAGAACCACCACATCAGAGGCGTTTTCCTGTCTGAACCATTCTTTCCTGTTGCTCTCAGGAAGGCAGAAAGGTACGACTGGGCTCACCCCATACTCATCTGGAACTCCCACACCCAACCCCATACGTGGCACCCAGCAGGTACTCATTAAGAATGTGACTTGGTTGTTATGGAGACCAGGGTTCCAGCCTATCTGTGCCACCGAGTGCGCTGGGCAAGGACTTCACCTCTCCAGGATCACTTCTCCCATCTGTAAATCTTGGTTTGGGGGTGGAGGGTGGGTGGGACTAGGGGGTCTTTAAAGGCTCTTGCAACTTTGGTTGTTGCCTCTCAGAAGAACTTTTTTTTTTTTTAACTTGCTTATTTTATTCTTTTTACGTAAATGAAGAGGTATATGGCCATTCTTAGCGTTAATAGGAAGGTTGGAAACTGACTCCCAAGACCTAAGAATCAAGCTCAGGCTAAATTTCACCAACTCACACAGAAGGATATGAGTGGAAGCACTAATTAATTTTCTCTGTCTTGACCTGAACGTGGCTTTTTTCTCTACTTTCTACTTGATGTTTTTCAGGAGGGCTGACCGAGCATTCACAACTGCTTTGAAGGCATCTTCAGTGCCAGGTGCTACACATTTGTCAGGGTGAAGAAGCAGAGCAAGTTTCCGATACGCTTTACTGACTTCATCCCTTGAGGCCCCAGGTTTGACTCCCAGCATGTCCCAACTGTCTTTACTATTTTGAATTCTGCGAATGGCATCTGCTTGTTCTTTGGTGAAAGTAGCACTGCTATTTGTGGTAGGGCGTTTCCCGCCATTTTCACATAAATCAACTATGGATACATAAAAGGTCTGGAACATCTCATTAATGCCTTCTCCAGTTTGTGCTGAAGTTTCAAAGTACAGGAACCCTTTGCTTTCAGCCCAAAGACGTCCTTCACTTTCATCTACACAGCGGTGTTTGGTACAATCTTGTTGGCACAAACTACAAATATAATATTTTCCATGTTTCCATGAGATCCAAGCTCTTGCTTCATTTCTGCCAGCCATGCATCAAGGACGTCAAAGGAGTCTTTCTGCCCAACATCATAGACCAGTATCACACCCTGTGTGTCCTTGTAAAACTCATTTCGAACCTCATAGAAGAAGGGATGTCCAGCCATATCAAAGATGTTAACTTTGATTTCTCTGTCTCTGACGTGTACCTTTGTAACTCCATAGTCAATTCCAATTGTTGCCAGGTATTTAGACACAAATCTTTTCTCAAGGTATCGCTTTATAATACAGCTCCCATGACGTTCCGCCAACTCCCAGGCCCGGCTGGGGGAACTAAACTTTCATCCTCCACCTCCTGGTCCCGGACAATCCCCTAGAGCGCGGGTAAGGCATCTAGGCCGACGGCCCCGCATGGGGACCCAGGCCTCCTTACTCTTTTGGGGACATATTCAAGGCCTAGAGGCCACCCCAGACTCCATCTCCGGGAGAGTGACGTCGGAAGACGAGGGGGCAACGCAAAGGTCAAAAAGGTCAGGGAGCTTTGCTCGCAGAGCCGCAACCCTCGGCGGAGACCCGGGCCTGCCCCTCAGAAGAACTTTCTTCCCACTCCAGGAGCTGGATTGTCTTAGGTCTTCCAAGTCAGTAACTCATCCATCAAATACTTATGAATCACCTATGAGGCGGAACCTGGGACTTCATTTTCTTCATTTCTTTTTCTTTTTGAGACAGAGTCTTGCTCTGTCGCCGAGGCTGGAGTGCAGTAGTGTGATCACAGCTCACTGCAACCTCAAACTCCTGAACTCAAGGGATCCTCCTGCCTCAGCCTCCTAAGTGGCTGGGACTTCAGGTGTGCACCACCACACCCAGCTAATATTTATTGACGTATTTATTTATTTTTAGAGATGGTCTCATTATGTTGCCCAGGCTGATCTCTAACCCCTGGGCTCAAGCAATCCTCTTGCCACTTTGGCTGGGCTAAGGGATGCCCAGACAGCTGGTAAAACTATTTCTGGATGGGTCTGTGAGGGTGTTTCCATAAGACAGTAGCATTTGAGTCAGGAGACTGAGTAAAGATTATTGGCCCTCACTCACGTGCGTAAGCATCCTGCAATCTGTTGAGGGCCTGAATAGAACAAAAAGATGAAGGAAAGGCATATTTCCTCTTTATTTTCCCTCCTGGGTCTGGGACAACCATCATCCCCCGCCCTTAGACACTGGAGCTCTTGGTTCTTGGGCCTTTAGACTCTAGGACCAGCAGGGCACCCTCTCCAACACCTCTAGTTCACAGGACTTCCTACCACGACTGAATTACACCATCAGCTTTCCTAGTTCCCCAGCTTTCAGACAGCATATTGTGGGACTTCTTGGCCCCCATAAGCAGGTGAGGTAATTCCTAATATAAAGACACTCATGTATCTATGTATGTCCTATTGGTTCCATTTCTCTGGCTAATACAGACATCTTGCAATATTAAGTCTTTCAGTTCATGAACACGGAATGTCTTTCCATTCATTTGTGTTTTATTTCTTTCAGCAAGGTTTTTGTAGTTTTGATTTATCTTCCACTTTCCTGGTTAATTTAATTCCCATATATTTATTCTTTTCCATCCTCTTGTAACCGGATTTTTTTTTTTTTTTTTTTTTTTTAGATGGAGTCTCACTCTGTCACCCAGGTAGCAGAAGTGCAGTGCTGCGATCTTGGCTCACCACAACCTCCGCCTCCTGGGTTCAAGCACTTCTGCCCCAGCCTCCCAAGAAGCTGGGATTACAGGCGCATGCCGCCACGCCCGGCTAATTTTTTGTCTTTTAATAGAAATGGGGTTTGACCCTGTTGCCCAGGCTGGTCTTGAACTCCTGAGCTCAGGCAATCCACTTGCCTCAGACTCCCAAAGTCGTGGGATTACAGGCATGAGCCACTGCGCCCAGCTGTTGGAATTGTTTTCTCAATTTTCTTTTCAGATTGTTCATTGTTAGTGTATAGAAATGCAACTGACTTTTGCATGTTGACTTCTTTGTCCTGCTTCTTTGCTGAATTTACATATTAGTTCTAACAGTTTTTTTTTTTTTTTTTTTTTTTTTTTTTTTTTTTTTTTTTTTTTTTAGTTCTAACAGTTTTTCAAGGAATCTTAAGGTTTTTTTGTTTTTGATTTCTTGTTTTTTTGAGATGGAGTCTCGCTCTGTCGCCCAGGCTGGAGCGTAATGGCATGATCTCCGCTCACTGCAACCTCCGCCTCCTAGGTTCAAGTGATTCTCCTGCCTCAGCCTCCCTAGTAGCTGGGATTACAGGCGCGCGCCACTGCACCCAGCTGATTTTTGTATTTTTAGTAGAGAGAGCATTTCACCATGTTGGTCAGGCTGGTATCAAACTCCTGACCTTGTGATCCGCCCGCCTTGGCCTCCCAAAATGCTGGGATTACAGGCGAGAGCCACCGTGCCTGGCCAGGAATCTTAAGGTTTTGTACATATAAATTGTCATCTATGGAAAACATTAATTTATATGTACCTTTACAACTTGAATGCCCTTTACTACTTTTTCTTGCTTAATTGCTCTGGAAAATTGGGGAAAGAAAAGTATCTTCAACAAACGGGGGTAGGGGCTGGGTGCGGTGGCTCACATCTGTAATCTCAGCACTCTGGAAGGCTGAGGTAGGCTGATCACTTGAGGTCAGGAGTTTGAGAATAGCTTAGCAAACATGGCGAAACCCCATCTTTACCCAAAATAAAAAAATTAGCTGGGTGTGGTGGCATGCGCCTATAAGCCTA
This sequence comes from Piliocolobus tephrosceles, assembly GCF_002776525.5. Classification (NCBI taxonomy): domain Eukaryota; kingdom Metazoa; phylum Chordata; class Mammalia; order Primates; family Cercopithecidae; genus Piliocolobus; species Piliocolobus tephrosceles. The sequence continues at coordinate 94,003,129 of NC_045455.1, forward strand.
GCTACTCGGGAGACTGAGGTGGCAGAATTCCTTGAACCCAGGAGGTGGAGGTTGCAGTGAGCTGAAATGTTGCCACTGCACTCCATCCTGGACAACAGAGTAAGACTCAGTCTCAATAAAAAATAAAAAATAAAACAAATGAGAGTAGGACAATGAATATCCACATAGAAAAAAATGAAATTTGGCCAGGCACAGTGGCTCATGCCTGTAATCCCAGCATTTTGGGTGGCCGAGGCAGGTGGATCACCTTGAGATCAGGAGTTCCAGACCACGCAGGCCATCATGGTGAAACGCCGTCTCTATTCGAAACAAAAAATCAGCTGGGTGTGGTTGCGCGCCTGTAATCCCAGCTACAGTCTGGGCAAGAGGCTGAGGCAAGAGAATCGCTTGAACCTGGGAGGCAGCGGCTGCACTGAACCAAGATTGCACCACTGCACTCCAGCCTGGGCAAGAGTGAGACTCTGTCTCTAAAACAACAAAAAGTAAAGAAATGTGTATATTTTTACAAAAAGTATATATACAAAAATGAACTCAAAGTCAATTAAGGACTTAGATATAAGAGCTAAAATCAATTCTTAGATGAAAATATAGAGGCAAATCTTCATGACCTTGGATGTCTATGTTTTCTTAGATACAACACAAAAGCCGAGCAGTGAAATATTAATAAATCAGACTTCATCAATATTAAAAACGTTTGTGCATCCCAGGGAATTACTAAGAAAGTGAAAAGACAACCTCCATAATGGGAGAATATACTTGCAAATAATGTATCTGATAAAGTTTAATATCCAGAATGTATAAAGAACTCTTACAACTCAGTGACAAAAAGGCAAACAACTCAATTAAAAATGGAGTAAGGACTTGAATAGACATGTCTCCAAAACACAGCCAACCAGCACATGAAAAGATGTTTAACGTCATAGTCATTAGAAAAATGTGTATTAAAACCATAACTGGCTGGGCATGGTGGCTCACACCTGTAATCCCAGCACTTTGGGAGACTGAGGTGGGTGGATCACTTGAGCCCAGGAGTTTGAGACCAGCCTGGGCAACAAGGTGAGACCCAGTCTCTATCAAAAATACAAAAATTAGCAGGGCATGGTGGCATGTGCCTGCCATCCCAACTACTCAGGATGCTGAGGCAGGAGGATCACCTGAGCCCAGTAGGTCAAAACTGTCGTGAGCTGTGATTATACCACTGCATTCCAGCCTAAGCGACAGGGTAAGACCCTGTCTCAAAAACAAAAACAAAAGTACACAAAAACCATAATGACATGCCACTTCACATCCAAATTGCCAGTGGAAATATAAAATGGAGCAGCTACTGTGGAAAACTAGTGGTTCTTCAAAAGATATACATTAATTATCATTTGACCTAGCAATTCATCACTGGGTTTATGCTCAAAATAACTGAAAACAGGTGTTCAAATAAATACTTATACATGAATTTTCATACAGTATTATTCACAGTAGACAAAAAAATGGAAACAACCTGAATATCCATTAATGGACGAAAGGATAAACAAAATGTGGTCTATACACACAATGGAATATTATTGTTAAAAAGGAATGAATTAATTATGTATGCTAGAACTTGAATGAACCTCAAAAATATGGTGAGTGAAAGAAGCTAGACACAATAGATCATATCCTGCATGGCTTCATTTATATGAAGTATCTAATATAAGTAAATCTACAGAGACAGGAACCAAATAGGTGGTTTCCAGGGGCTGGAAAAGTGAAGAATGGGTATTGACTATTTAATGGGTACCAGATTTTCTTTTGGGATGATGAAATTTTTTTTTTTTTTTTTTTTTTTTGAGACAGAGTCTCGCTCTGTCACCCAGGCTGGAGTGCTGTGGCCGGATCTCAGCTCACTGCAAGCTCCGCCTCCCGGGTTCACGCCATTCTCCTGCCTCAGCCTTCCGGGTAGCTGGGACTACAGGCGCCACCACGTCGCCCGGCTAGTTTTTTGTAGTTTTTAGTAGAGACGGGGTTTCACCGTGTTAGCCAGGATGGTCTCGATCTCCTGACCTCGTGATCCGCCCGTCTCGGCCTCCCAAAGTGCTGGGATTACAGGCTTAAGCCACCGCGCCCGGCCTGAAAATGTTTTAGAACTTGATAAAGGTGGTGGTTGCACAAAATTGTGAATATACTGTCACTGAATTGTACACTTTAAAATGTCTAATTTTATGTGAATTTCCCCTTAATGTTTTTAAAAAAGAATGAAGCACATCTTTGACACAAAAACTTTGGGATACGTGACAATTAGAGAATTAGACAACATGTATAAAATAAAAGGCTGGGCTTAGTACAGTCATAGCTGTGAGATGATTATTTGATTGCCCCGATAGTGAATTTTGGGCATTCCTAACAAATTCTAAGCCTAGGCCATGTTCGGTTTGTTTGGGTTAACTGCACCTTTAAAAATCTATCTTACCTTTTTGTCCTTTCAATTTCTGAGTGCTTTACTACATGCTGAAGCAGTATATTATGCCCAATGAATTAAACCTGTATAGACTCTTACTTAAACATACCTGTAATAGTCTCATAGTTTTTTTGTTTTTTTTGTTTTTTTTTTTTTTGAGCTGGAATCTTACTCTGTTGCCCAGGCTACAGTGCAGGGGCACTATCTCGGCTCACTGCAATCTCTGTTTCCTGGGTTCAAGTGACTTGCCTGTCTCCGCCTCCAGACTACCTGGGATTACAGGAGCCCGCCCCCACATCTGGCTAATTTTTTTTTTTTTTTTTTCCTGAGACGGAGTCTCGCTCTGTCGCCCAGGCTGGAGTGCAGTGGCCGGATCTCAGCTCACTGCAAGCTCCGCCTCCCGGGTTCACGCCATTCTCCTGCCTCAGCCTCCCAGTAGCTGGGACTACAGGCGCCGCCACCTCGCCCGGCTAGTTTTTTGTAGTTTTTAGTAGAGACGGGGTTTCACCGTGTTCGCCAGGATGGTCTCGATCTCCTGACCTTGTGATCCGCCCGTCTCAGCCTCCCAAAGTGCTGGGATTACAGGCTTGAGCCACGGCGCCCGGCCTGGCTAATTTTTTTATTTTTAGAAGTGACGGGGTTTACACCATGTCGGCCACACTGGTCTCCTGACCTAAAATGTTCCGCCCTGCTCGACCTCCAAAAGTGCTGAGATCACAGGCCTCAGTCCCCAGCATGACCAGTATACAAAATTTTTTTAAAGTTAGTTTTGGCAAAGTGATGTGGCTCAGGCCTATAATCCTAGCACTTGGGAAGGCTGAGCCAGGAGGATAGCTCGACCTTAGGAGTTTGAGACCAGCCTGCAAACAATACCAAGATCCCCAGCTCAACAGAAAATGTAAAAATTACCTAAGCACAGTGGTGGTGTGTCCAGAATTCATTCCTTCTCATGGGTTCTTGGTCTCTCTGACTTAAACGAATGAAGCCATGGCCCTCACGGTGAATGTTACAGCTCTTAAAAGCAGCACGTCCGGAATTTGTTCCTTGCGGAAGGTTTGTGGTCCAGCATAGAAGCCGCAGACCGCCGCAAACCCTCGCAGTGAATACTACAGCTGTTAAAAGTGGTGCCCATCTAAAAACAAAACAGCAAGACTTGTTAGAACAACCTAAAGAACTAACCATATACACCTGGAAGAGAATTTGAAGCCATTGCAGCTACCTGCGCGGGTGGCCCACTTTTATTGCCTCATCGGCCTGCCCATGTCCTGCTGATTGGTCCATTTTACAGAGTACTGATTGGGTCATTTTACAGAGTGTTGATTGGTCCATTTTTACAGAGTTTTGTTTGGTCCATTTTTACAGAATGCTGATTGGTGCATTTACAATCTGCTAGCTAGACACAGAGTGCTGATTGGTGCATTTACAATCTTCTAGCTAGATAGAAAAGTTCTCGAAGTCCCCACCCGACCCAGAAGCTCTACTGGCTTTACTTCTCAGTGTGTACCTGTAATCCTAGATATTCAGAAGGGTGACGTGAGAGAATCACTGCAGCCCACGAGGTCGAGGCTGTAGTGAGCCACGATTGTGCTACTGCATTCCAACCTGGGCCACGGAGTGAGACCCTGTCTTAAAAAAAAGTTTAAAGAAACAAGTCTTTGTTTGATGCCTGAAAGGTGCTTAAGCAGTGTTGCTTGTTTGGGTTTCTTAAGCTAGGATAAAAGGATCCATGCCAGAGGATAGTTCACTGTCCCATCTTTCATTACTGAAGATTGGTTCTAGTGCGAGTTATTTTTCTCACCATTACTGAGATCGGGAACTTAGCTGCCTAATTGCCATTCAGGATTGCAACAATGTTTACAGAAGGTGGGCTTTGAGTACTGTTTTATTTATTTATCTTAAAAATATGTATTTTAGGCTGGGCGCACTGGCTCACGCCTGTAATCCCAGCACTTTGGGAGGCCGAGGCGGGTGGATCAATTGAGGTCAGGAGTTGGAAAGCATCCTGGTCAACATGGTGAAACCCTGTCTCTACTAAAAATGCAAAATTTAGCTGGGCGTGGTGGGGCTTGCTCTAATCCCAGCTACTCAGGAGGCTGAGGCAGGAGAATCGCTTGAACTCGGGAGGCAGAGGTTGCAGTGAGACGAGATGGCAATACTGCACTCCAGCCTGGGCAATAAGAGTGAAACTCTGTCTCAAAAAAAAAAAAAAAATATATATATATATATATACCGGCCTGGTATTTTTAATCTATAGGAATCGCTAGGTTCTATATCCATCTTTTATCTACCTTTGCAAAAGAAGCTACATAATTTATGATCACAACTCACCACAGTCTCGACCTCCTGAGCTCACGCAGTCCTCCCATGTCAGCCCTGGAGTAGCTAGGACTACAGGTATGCACCACCATGTCGGGCTAATTTTTAAAATTTCTGATAGAGACTGGGTCTTGTCATGTTGCCCAGGCTGGTCTCAAATTCCTAGGCTCAAATGATCCTCCCACCTTGGCGTCCCAAAGTGCTGGCATTATAGGCATGAGCCGCCTTGCTCAGCTGTCCTTTTATTTTCTATAGGTAACTTACCTGTTTTTTAAAATTTTCCTTTTCCTTTTAAAAAACTATTAACTTTGTGTGAGATTTAATGTGGATTCTCTTCATTTATTTGTTTGTTTATTTATTTATTTATTTTTGGGACAGAGTTTGCCTCTTGTTCCCCAGGCTGGAGTGCAATGGTGTGGTTTCGGCTCATTGCAACCTCTGCCTCCTGATTTCAAGAGATTCTCCTGCCTCGGCCTCCTGAGTCGCTGGGATTACAGGCGCATGCCACCACATTCAGCTAATTTTGTATTTTTAGTATAGATGGGGTTTCAACATTTTGGCCAGGCTGGTCTCGAACTCCTGACCTGGAGTGATCCATCCACCATGGCCTCCCAAAGTGGTGGGATTACAGACGTGAGCCAGCGTGCCCGGCCTATTATTTATTTTGACTTTAAATTAGCTTCTCAAACTTTGAGAAGGAAGGTGTAATTTAATATTTCTTTCTAATTTACAGCTCTATAGTGCCACCTTCTGTTGTTTTTATGAGGAGTTTGAATATAGGGCATCCTACTTCCTGAGATCCGACCGCATCTCTGTTGGCCCCTCTGTTTTACTGGAACCCTTATCTTTCCTTTGTGCCATTTGTTCAAAAACTGCTTAAATCCTCAACACTCCTGGGAAGAGATGTAGCTGGTTCGTTTTTGGAGCTTATGGGGAGATCTCTCCCAGCCCATTCATATCTTACTGGAGACGCCTTGTGCCAAAATCCTTGGGGTTTCCGATATTATTTTCTTTTCTTTTTTTTTTTTTTGAGACGGAGTCACGCTCTGTGGCCCAGGCTGGAGTGAGTGGCGCGATCTCGGCTCACTGCAAGCTCCGCCTCCCGGGTTTAGGCCAATCTCCTGCCTCAGCCTCCCGTGTAGCTGGGACCACAGGCGCCGCCACCTCGCCCGGCTAGTGTTTTGTATTTTTAGTAGAGACGGGGTTTCACCGTGTTAGCCAGGATGGTCTGGATCTCCTGACCTCGTGATCCACCCGTCTCGGCCTCCCAAAGTGCTGGGATTACAGGCTTGAGCCACCACGCCTGGCCCCGATATTATTTTCAAACCGGCCATCTGAGTGTCCCAGTGAGTGCCTATTGGTTGTTTTGGAATTTATTTTATTTTATTTTATTTTTGGACGGAGTTTCCTTCTTGTCTCCCAGGCTGGAGTGCCATGGCGCAATCTCGGCTCACTGCAACCTCTGCCTCCCAGGTTCAAGCGAATTCTCCTGCCTTAGCCTCCCGAGTAACTGGGGTTACAGGCTCCTGCCACCACACCTGGCTAATTTTTGTATTTTTAGTCGAGACAGAGTTTCACCATATTGACCAGGCTGGTCTCAAACTCCTGACCTCAGGAGATCCACCCACCTCAGCCTCCCAAAGTTCTGGGATTACAGGCGTGAGCCACCGTGCCTGGCCAAGAACACACCTTAAACAATCTATGGGTCAAGGAAGAAAACACAGAGGTATTATAAAATATATTGGAACAAATTAAACAAAAGCACACCATACCAAAATTTATGGGGTTCAGACCAGGTGTGGTGGTTCATGCCTGTAATCCCAGGATTTGGGGAGGCCAACGTGGGAGGACTGTTTAATCCCAGGAGTTTGAGAGCAGTCTGGGCAACAAGGCAAGACCCTGTCTCTACAAAAATAAAAAAAGTTAGCCAGGTGCAACGGTGTGTAACTGTAGTATCAGCTATTCAGGATACTGAGGCATCAGTTTGCCTGATCCCAGGAATTTGAGGCTAGAGACTGTAGTGAGCCGTGATCACTCCACTGCTCTCTAGCCTGAGTGACAGAGCAAGACCTCATTTCTTCTTTCTTTTTTTTTTTTTAGACAGAGTCTCGCTCCGTTGCCCAGACTGGAGTGCAGTCCAGGTGCAATCCTTGCTCAATCTCGGCTCACTGCAACCTCCGCCTCCCAGGTTTAAGCAATTCTCTTGCCTCAGTCTCCCTAGTAGCTGGGATTACAGGTGAGCGCCACCACACGGGGGTAATTTTTGTATTTTTAGTAGAGATGGGTTTCATCATGTTGGCCAGGCTGGTCTCAAACTTCTGACCTCGTGATCTGCCTGCCTTGGCCTGCCAAAGTGCTGGGGATTACAGGCATGAGCCACCACGCCCAGCGCAAGACCCCACTTCTTTTTTTTTTTTTTTTTTGAGACGGAGTCTCGCTCTGTGGCCCAGGCTGGAGTGCAGTGGCCGGATCTCAGCTCACTGCAAGCTCCGCCTCCCGGGTTTACACCATTCTCCTGCCTCATCCTCCCGAGTAGCTGGGACTACAGGTGCTCGCCACCTCGCCTGGCTAGTTTTTTGTATTTTTTAGTAGAGACGGGGTTTCACCATGTTAGCCAGGATGGTCTTGATCTCCTGACCTCGTGATCCGCCCGTCTCGGCCTCCCAAAGTGCTGGGATTACAGGCTTGAGCCACCGCGCCCGGCTAGACCCCACTTCTAAAATAAATAAATAGATAAATAGATAAACAATTTTGTAAAACTTGTGAAATTCAGTGGAAGCAATGCTAAAAGAGAAACTCACAGCTGTAAAAGCTCCTTTTTTACAGTTAAAGAGAAGAAAGATCTCAAACCAATAATTAAACTTTACACATTAAGGAACTAGAAAAAGAACAACTAAAACCAAAACTAGCAAAAGGAAGGAAATAATAAGGATTAGAATAGAAATAAAATAAAGAATAGGAAAACAGTAGAGGAAAGGCTTGGCGTGGTGGCTCACGACTGTAATCCCAGTACTTTGGGAGGCCGAGTTGGGCAGTCACGAGATCAGGAGTTTGAGACTAGCCTGGCCAACATGGGGAAACCCTATCTATACTAAAAATACAAAAAATTAACTGGGCATGGTGGCAGGCACCGGTAATCCCAGCTAGTTGGGAGGCTGAGGCAGGAGAATCACTTGAACCTAGGAGGGAGAGGTTGCAGTGACCCGAGATTGCGCCACTGCACTCCAGCCTGGGCAACAGAGCGGGACTCTGACTCAAAAAAAAAAAGGAAAACAGTAGAGGAAATCAATAAAACCAAGAATGGGTTATTTGAAAAGATCAACAAAATTGATTAATCTTTAAGTACATTGACTCCGAGAAAAAAGAAGACTCAAATAACTAAGAAATAAAAGAGAGGACATTACAGCCAAAAATAAATATAAGAGAATATTGTTAGCGATTTTACAGGCCAGGAGAGATGGCTCATGCCTGTAATCCCAGCACTTTGGGAGGCCGCGGTGGGCAGATTGCTTGAAGCCAGGAGTTCGAGACCAGCCAACATGGTGAAACCCCATCTCTACTAAAAATACAAAAATTAGCCGGGTGTGGTGGTGTGACTGTAATCCCAGCTGCTCAGAGGCTGAGGCACGAGAACCCAGGAGGCGGAGGCTGCAGCGAGCCAAGGTCGCGCCACTGCCCTCCAGCCTGAGCAACAGAACCAGTGAGACTCTGTCTCAAACACAGAAACAATTGTACAACAACAAAATAGATAACCGACATAAAACGGGTAAATTACTAGAAACACATAACCTACCAAGAATGAATCATAACAAAATAGCATATCTGAACAGGCCTGTTACTGGGAAGAAGATTGAATGAGTAATTTAAAACTTCAAAAAGCCTAGTATTAGATGGGCTCACTGGTGAATTCTACCAGACGTTACATTTATCAAAGAATTAACAAATACCAATACTCGATAAACTGTTCCAAGGAATTAAAGAGGAGGGAGCACTTCTGAATTGGTTTTATGGAGCCACCATTACTCTGATATCAGACAGAGCAAGGCAATACAAGAAAACTATAGATCAATATGCCTGATGAATACTGATACAAAAATCCTCAACTTGGTGTGCTGTTACTGTGCTTGGTAAATAATAATAATAATAATAATAATAATAATAATAATAATAATAAAATCCCAACAAAGTACTACAAAACAGAATTCAACAACACATTAAAAGGACTGTAGACTTTGGGAGGCCGAGGTGGGCAGATCACGAGGTCAGGAGATTGAGACCGTCCTGGCTAACACGGTAGAACCCTGTCTCTACTAAAAATACAAAAAATTAGCTGGGCGTAGTGGTGGGCACCTGTAGTCCCAGCTACTCAGGAGGCTGAGGGAGGAGAATGGTGTGAACCCAGGAGGCGGAATTTGCAGTGAGCCGAGATCGCACCACTGCACTCCAGCCTGGGCGACAGGGCAAGACTCCATCTTAAAAAAAAAAAAAAAAGGACTATATACTATGACCAAGTGGGACTTATTCCTGAAATGCAAGGGATAGTTCAACATACGAAAATCAGTATATTAATATACCACAATAACAAAATTTAGACAAAAACCCATATGATCATCTCAGTTGATGCAGAAAAAGCATCTGACAAAATTCAATGGCCTTTCATGATTTTTTTTTTTTTTTTTGAGACGGAGTCTTGCTCTGTCACCCAGGCTGGAGTGCAGTGGCTGGATCTCAGCTCACTGCAAGCTCCGCCTCCCGGGTTTACGCCATTCTCCTGCCTCAGCCTCCCGACTTGCTGGGACTACAGGCGCCCGCCACCTCGCCTGGCTAGTTTTTTGTATTTTTAGTAGAGACGGGGTTTCACCGTGTTAGCCAGGATGGTCTCGATCTCCTGACCTCGTGATCCGCCCATCTCGGCCTCCCAAAGTGCTGGGATTACAGGCTTGAGCCACCGCGCCCGGCCTGGCCTTTCATGATTTAAAAAACACCCTCAACAAATTAGGAATAGAAAGAAATTACCACAACATAATAAAACCCATATGTGAAAAACCTGTAACAAACATCATACTAAATGGTGAAAGACTCCAATACTTTTCCCTCAGATCTGGAACAAGCCTAGTAGACACTGTCAGCAAAGCAGCAGGATACAAAATGAACAACAAAAACATCAATCACATTTTTATAAACTAGCAATAAACAATCCGAAAACGAAGAAGACAAGGATGCCTGCTTTTGCCACTTCTGTTCAATATTGTAATAGAAGTCCTAGCCAGAGAAATTAAGCAGGGAAAGAAATAAAAGATATCCAAATTGGAAAGAAAGCACAATTACCACTGTCCAAAGACCACATGATCTTTATGTAGAAAACTAAAGATTCTACAAAATTTCTGTTGCAACTAATAAACAAATAAAGGGAAGTATCAGGATAAAAAGCCAACATAAAAAAATAAGTTGCATTTCTATGCACTAACAATGAACAACCTGAAAGGGAAATTAAGAAGACAATTCCATTCACAATTGCATAAAAAAAATACTTAGGAATAAATTTAACCAAATAGGCTAAAGGATTATACACTGAAAACTATAAACTGTTGTAGAAAGAAATTAAAGAAGACTTAAATTAAAGGACAGGCACAAATTTAAGGATAGTCAGTCCACATTCGTGGACTCGAAAACTAAATATTGTTAAGATATCAATGTCACTGAAAGTAACATACAGATTTCATGTAATCTGTATCAAAATCCCAATCATGTTTTGCAGAAATAGAAAAATCCTTCTTAAAATTCAAATGGTACCTCAAGGGAGCCTGAATAACCCCCCAAAGAAAAAAAACTTTGGGCCAGGCATGGTGGCTCATGCCTGTAATCCTAGCATTTTGGGAGGCTGAGGCAGGTGGATCTCCTGAAGTCAGCGCCTGGCCAACATGGTGAAACACCCTCTCTACTAAAAATACAAAAAGTAGTTGGGGGTGGTGGCACATACCTATATTCCCAGCTACTCAGGAAGCTAAAGCAGGATAATCACTTGAATCCAGGAGGCAGAGGTTTCAGTGAGCTGAGATTGTGCCACTGCATTCCAGCCTGGGCAGCAGAGTGAGACTCTGTCTCAAAACAAAACAAACAAACAAACAAACAAAAATCTTGAAAAAAAAGATTAACAAAACTAGAAGTCTCCCACTTCTTAATCTGGAAGCTTATTACAAAGCTACAGTAATCACAACAGCTTAATTCTGGCATAAAGACAGACATATAGACCAGTGGAATAGAATTGAGACCTCAGAAATAAACCTGAGGTGAAATGATCTTTAACAAGAGTGCCAAGACCACTTAGAGGAAGAAGGACAGTATTTTCAATAAGTGGTATTGGGAAAACTAGATATTCACATGCAAAAGAATGAAGCTGGACTCTTTCTTCACACCATGTATAAAACTTAAAATGAGGCCGGGCATGGTGGCTCGCGCTTGCAATCCCAGCACTTTGGGAGGCCAAGGCAGGGAGATCACTCGAGGTCTGGAGTTCAAGACCAGCCTGGCCAACATGGTGGAACCCTGTCTCTACTAAAAGTACAAAAACTTAGCCAGGCGTGGTGGTGCACGCCTATAATCCCACCTGCTCGAGAGGCTGAGGCAGGAGAATAGCATGAACGTGAAAGGTAGAGCTTGCAGTGAGCCGAGATTGCGCCATTGCAAGTGCAGTATTTTTTTGAGATGGAGTCTCTCTTTGTCACCCAGGCTGGAGTGTAGTGGCGCCATCTCAGCTCACTGCAACCTCCGCCTCCCAGGTTCAAGCAGTTCTCTGCCTCAGCCTCCCGAGTGTCTGGGATTACAGGCACCTGCCACCATGCCCGGCTAATTTTTATTTTTATTTTTGGTAGAAATGGGGTTTCACCATCTTGGCTAGGCTGGTCTTGAACTCCTGACCTTGTGATCCACCCGCCTCGGCCTCCCAAAGTGCTGAGATTACAGGCGTGAGCCACTGCGCCCGGCCCAACTTTTTAAAAAAAGGAGCTGGGGTCTCACTCTGCCCGCTGTCCTCATTCTGTTACCCAGGCTGCAGGGCAGTGGTGTGATCATGGCTCACTGCAATCCCCAACTCACAGCTCAAGCGATCCTCCCACCCCACCTCTCAAGTAACCAGCACTACAAGCATTCACCATTATGCCTGGCTAACTTTAAATTTTTTTTTTCTTTTTTTTTTTTTTTTTGAGATGGAGTCTCGCTCTGTCGCTCAGGCTGGAGTGCAGTGGCGGCGCCATCTTGGCGCACTGCAAGCTCCGCCCCCCCGGGTTCCCGCCATTCTCCCACCTCAGCCTCCCGAGTAGCTGGGACTACAGGCGCCGCCACCTCGCCCGGCTAGTTTTTTGTATTTTTTAGTAGAGACGGGGTTTCACCGTATTAGCCAGGATGGTCTCGATCTCCTGACCTCGTGATCCGTCCGCCTCGGCCTCCCAAAGTGCTGGGATTACAGGCTTGAGCCACCGCGCCCGGCTAACTTTACAATTTTTTTAGATAGAGGGTCTTGTTGTGTTGCCCAGGCTGGTCTCAAATGCCTGGCCTCAAGTGATCTTCCTGCCTCAGCCTCCCAAGGGTGTTGGGATTACAGGCATGAGTCCTGGCACTGGCCTGAATGAACCTTAATAATAACATGCTAAGTGAAAGAAGAAGACAAATACCGCATGACTCCATGACTCCACCTATCCAAGGTATCTACAGGAGTGAAATTCATAGAGACAGACAATAGTGATTAAGTAAAATGGGGAATGGGGAGTTTTGGTTTCATGGCCATAGCTTCCGTTTTTCAAAATGAAAACATTCTAGAGATCTGTCACAAAACAATGTGAATATAGTTGACACTACTGAATTACACACTTAAATGGTTAAAATATGAAGTTTTATATTATGTGTTTTTTTGCTACAATTAAAAATTAGCCAAATACGATGGGTCACACCTATAATCCCAGCACTTTGGGAGGCTGAGGTGCGAGGATCCCTTGAATCCGAGTTTAAGACCAGCCTGGACAACAATAGGGAGACACCATCTCTGCAAAAAATAAAAATAAATTAGTCCAAGCCAGGCTCGGTGACTCATGCCTGTAATCCCAACACTTTGGGAGGCCAAGGCGGGTGGATCACTTGAGGTCAGGAGTTTGAGACCAGCCTGACCAACATGGTGAAACCCCATCTCTACTGAAAATACAAAATTAGCCAGGCATGGTGGTGCGATGCCTGTAATCCCAGCTACTTGGGAGGCCGAGGCAGGAGAATTGCTCGAACCCAGGAGGTGGAGGTTTCAGTGAGCCGAGATGGCACCATTGCACTCTAGCCTGGGCAACAAGAGTGACACTCAGTATCAATAATAATAATAATAATAATAAACAATCAAATTAATTAATTAACTGGGTGTGGTGGCGTGCACCTGTGGTCCTAGCTGCTCACGAGGCTGAGGTGGGAGGATTGCCTGAGCCCAGGAGGTCAAGGCTGCAGTGAGCCATGATTGCAACACTGCACTCCAGCCTAGGTGGCAGAACAAGACCTTGTCTCTAAATAAATAAACAAATAAAAATAAAAAGAAGTAAGAGCAATGAAAAAGCTTCCAATGGTAAATTTTATGTTGTGCGTATTTTAGCCCAATTAAAAACAAAAAAGAGGCCGAGGTGCGGTGGCTCACACCTATAATCCTAGCACTTTGGGAGGCTGAGGCCAGCGTGGATCACTTGAGCTCAGGAGTTCAAGATCAGCCGGGCAACATGGCAAAACCACGTTAGTCAGGTGTGATCACTTGCACCTGAGGTCCCAGCTACTTTGGAGGCTGAGATGGGAGGATCACCTGAACCCAGGAAGTCAAGGCTGCAGGGAGCCATGATCATGCCACTGCACTCCAGCCTGGGTGACAGAGTGAGACTCTGTCTCAAAAAAATAAAATAAAATAAAGAAAATTAAATAATAATAATAATAATAATAGAACAGTATTTAGGGAGGTTTTTTTGGGGGGGGTGAACTTTCAGGGCTCTAGGAACTTTTCGTCTCTTTGTGAGGCTTACCTCCTGGTGGAATCATTCCTTAGGTTCTGGAAGCCTAGAGAAGACCTAGTAGACCCAAGAGAAGAACATGTGTTTAACAGATCCCTGAACCCTTTGCCTTTCCATTAAAAAGGCTGATCCATACATTGAGGCCTGAAACTCACATTTGAGGATAAGATATTGGAATTTATAGAATCATGGAATTTACCGCAGAGGTGGATTTATGTAGTTCAACAACTTTTTTTTGAATCATCTTTATGATATTACTGCCAAGTGAATATCAAACCTGGTCTCTTAAAAAATAATACTGTTGGCCGGGTGTGGTGGCTCACTCCTGTAATCCCAGCACTTTGGGAGGCTGAGGCAGGTGGATCACTTGAGGTCAGGAGTTCACAACCAGCCTGGCCAACATGGTGAAACTCTGTCTCTACTAAAAGTACAAGCGTTAGCTGGGTGTGGTGGCAGGTACATGTAATCCCAGCTACTCGGGAGGCTGAGGCAGGAGAATTGCTTGAACGCAGGAGGTGGAGGTTGCTGTGAGCCGAGATCATACGATTGCACTCCAGCCTGGGCAACAAGAATGAAACTCCATCTCAAAAGAAAGTTTTTAAATAATAATAATATTGTTCTGTTAACGAATTGAGTAATAAAAAATGTATAGCAACGTTTGTAAAAATTACCTGTCACTCAACCAATCATATATAAGCATTGTCAATATTTTGGCAAACAAACTTCTGGATCTCTCTTTTCCTGGATATCTCTTTATATACACACTCTTCTACATAAATTAGCTCAAATTATACAAAGTGATATCATAAAATATTTGTCCTTTTGTGTCTGGCTTATTTCACTAAACATAATGTTTCCAAGTCTCACCCATGTCGTAGCATGTATAAAATTTAATTCCTTTTTAAGCAGAATAATATCTACCACAATTTGTTTATCCATTCATCTGTCAGTGGACACTTAGGTTGGGTCCTACTTTTGGCCGTAGTGAATAATGCCGTTATGAACAAATATCCATTTGAGTTCTTGCTTTCAATTTTTTTTTTTGGTGAGCGTGAGACTGAGTCTGTGTCCCAGGCTGGAGTGCAGCGGCATGATCTTGGCTCCCTGCAACCTTCGCCTCCCAGGTTCAAGTGATTCTCCTGTCTCAGCCTCCCAAGTAGCTGAGACACCACCACACCCCAGTTAATTGTTGTATTTTTGGTAGAGATGGGGTTTCACCATGTTGCCGAGGCTGGTCTGGAACTCCTGACCTCAAGTGATCCGCCCACCTTGGCCTCCCAAAGTACTGGGATTACAGTCGGGAGCCAGTGCGCCTGGCCTATTTTTTTGTATTTCTGATGCTTTGCCACGGGGGGCCTTCCTGGTCCTGGAGGGACCACCCTCTCCAGGTTCGCCAACGCCTAGAGATGGTGAAGAACTCACCTGAAAGTGTGCCTTGTATGCGGAACCACCCAGTCCAGAGCCCACACCCCACCCACCTTAATTATCAGCCTCACACACTTCTCATTGCTCTTTCCCCGTCTTACTCACTCCAGGGCCAGATACCAGAGCAGGAAAGACAGCCCTTGTGCCCCAAAGAGCCTGCTGAAATTATTCTCACTAGCCAACCCTAAACCTGCTTACCCTGCCTTGCCTGTTCCTTCCCTTGGAAGCCACAGTGGAGGTTCTCACCCATGTTTTCCCCTCCTTCTCTCTGCCTTCTGACCTGCCTTGCTGTTTCCCTGTGTGGCCTCTGCGTGGTGTGACATTGTGTGCTCTGTCCTTTTGGGACTGTGAATAACAAACTGTCTTTTCTACTGCTGCAACTGTCTCTTGATCCATTGGCCTTATGTACCTGAATAAGAATAAAACTTGGGCTGGGCATGGTGGCTCATGCCTGTAATCTCAGCACTTTGGGAGGCCACAGTGGGAGGATTGCCTCCCAGGAGTTTGAGACCAGCCTGGGCAACATACCAAGACCCCATCTCTATTTTTTTTTTTTTTGAGATGGAGTCTTGCTCTGTCGACCAGGCTGGAGTGCAGTGGTGTGATCTCGGCTCACTGCAAGCTCTGCCTCCCGGGTTCACGCCATTCTCCTGCCTCAGCCTCCTGAGTAACTGGGACTACAGGCACCCGCCACCACACTCGGCTAATTTTTTTGTATTTTTAGTAGAGACAGGGTTTCGCTGTGTTAGCCAGGATGGTCTCGATCTCCTGACCTCATGATCCACCCACCTTGGCGTCCCAAAGTGCTGGAATTACAGCTGCGAGCCACAGCGCCCAGCGTCTGTTTTTTAATACAAAATAAATGGGCCGGGTGTGGTGGTGCATATGTGTAATCTCAGCACTTTGGGAGGCTGAGGTGGGCGGATCACCTGAGGTCAGGAGTTCGAGACCAGCCTGACTAACATGGTGAAACCCCGTCTCTACAAAATCAAAAAAATTAGCTGGGCGTGGTGGCGCATGCCTGTAATACCAGCTATTTGGGAGGCTGAGGCAGGAGAATCGCTTGAACCTGGGAGGTGGAAGTTGCAGGGAACTGAGATCGCACCACTGCACTCCAGCCTGGGAAACAAGTGCGAAAGTCTGTCTCAAAAAAAAAAAAAAAAAAAATACATATATATATATATGCAGTTTGCCAGCTGTCTTTTAATTGGAGAATTTAAACTATTTACATTTGAAAGAATTGCTGATAATGAAGGACTAACTTCTACCATTTTGCTATTTGTTTTCTATATATCATATATATATATATCTGTTTTTTTCTTTTTCTTTTTCTTAGACAGGGACTAAGATCTGTCTAAGAAATCATGCCATTCAATTCTGTTGCCCAGACTGTGGTGCAGTGGCACGATCACAGCTCATTGCAGCCTTAGCCTCCTGGGCTTAAGTGATCCTTCTGCTTCAGCCTTCCAAGTAGCTGGGACTACAGGCACACACCACCATACCTAGCTAATTTTTAATTTTTTTGTAGAGATGGGGTCTTGCTGTGTTGCCAAGGCTGGTCTTGAACTTGCAGGCTCAAGCAATCCTCCCACCTTCCCCTCCCAGTGTGAGATTACAGGCTTGAGCCACTGTGAACATCCCTAACTCTAGTTTTCATCTGTTTCTCTGCAATTTTGTATGTTTGTTTTTATTTTTTTTTGAGATGGAGTCTCGCTCTGCCGCCCAGGCTGGAGTGCAGTGGTTGGATCTCAGCTCACTGCAAGCTACGCCTCCCGGGTTCACCCCATTCTCCTGCCTCAGCCTCCCGAGTAGCTGGGACTACAGGCACCCACCACCTCACCTGGCTAGTTTTTTTTGTATTTTTTAGTAGAGACGGGGGTTCACCGTGTTAGCCAGGATGGTCTCGATCTCCTGACCTTGTGATCCGCCCGTCTCGGCCTCCCAAAGTGCTGGGATTACAGGCTTGAGCCACCGCGCCCGGCCTGTATGTTTGTTTTTAAGGGATGGGGGTCTCACTATGTTGCCCAGGCTGGTCTCAAACTCCTGGCCTTAAACAATCTTCCTACCTTGGCATCCCAAAATGCTGCGATTACAGGCATGAGCCACCACACCTGGACTGCAATTTTGTTTCTTTTACCTCTGGTTCATAATGGCTTCTTCTTACTAACTTTAAATACCCACTTACTCATTTTAAGTGGGTACAAACATCTATCTATTATCTCCCAATGTAGTATTCCTTGATTACTTACATATTGAGTTGCATTTAAAAACTTATAAATGGCCGGGCACAGCGGCTCACACCTGTAATCCCAGCACTTTGGGAGGCCAAGGCGGGCGGATCATGAGGTCAGGAGATCAAGACCATCATGACTAACACAGTGAAACTGTACTAAAATACAGTTTTAGTATATTAAAACTGTACTAAAAATATAAAAAATTAGCCGGGCGTGTTAGCGGGCGCCTGTAGTCCCAGCTACTTGGGAGGCTGAGGCAGGAGAATGGCGTGAACCCGGGAGGCGGAGCTTGCAGTGAGCTGAGATAGCGCCACTGCACTCCAGCCTGGGGGACAGTGCAAGACTCCGTCTCAAAAAAAAAAAAAAAAACAAACTTATAAATGACTTTAATTTTGTCTTTTTATTCTAGTCATGGAATTATATTGCTTGTTTTGTTTTTTAAAACTATGATTCCGGATCAATCGTATATTCTAGGAATCTTTTATCAGGACAGTAAAAGAAATGTCAAAATGTTTGTATGAGATGATGTGGCAGTATGGGTTCATCAGTTATAACAAATGCGCCACTTTGATGTGTGATGTTAATACCAGAGAAGGTTGTGTCAGAGCAGGGAGTATACGGGAACTATCTGTACTTTCCAGTCTGCTCTAAAAAGGAAAGTCTAGGCTAGGTGTGGTGGCTCACACCTGTAATCCTAGCACTTTGGGAGGCCAAGGCAGGCAGATCACTTGAGGTTAGGAGTTCGAAACCAGCCTGGCCAACATGGTGAAACCCTGTCTGTACTAAAAATACAAAACAATGAGCCAGGTGTGGTGACAGGCACCTGTAATCCCAGTTACTTGGGAGGCTGAGGCAGGAGAATTTCTTGAACCCGGAAATTGGAGGTTGCAGTGAGCTGAGATCACGCCACTGCACTCCAGCCTGGGTAACGGAATGAGACTCTGTCTCAAAAAAAAAAAAAGTAAAGTCTATTTTTAAAAGTGTTTATGAAAAGAGAACATTAGGTCTAATAGGGCTGAGAAGTTTACACATTGCATTTTCTTGTTTCGTGGGTAAACTCCTCCCTCTCTTTCTTCACACTTGATTTGTTAAAGAAAACAGGACATTTTGCAATATACTTTCTCTTAAGAATTTTGCAGCCAGTTGTGGTGGCTCACACCGGTAATGCCAACACTATGTGAGGCCAAGGCAGGTGGATCACTTGAGCTCAGGAGTTTGAGACCAGCCTGGGCAACATGGCAAAAACCTGTCTCTGCAAAAAATAAAGAAATTAGCCCGATGTGGTGACGGGTGTCTGTATTCCCAGCTACTCAAGATGCCGAGGCAGGAGAATCTCTTGAACTCAGGAAGTGGAGGTTGCAGTGAGCCGAGATTGGACCACCGCACTGCAGTCTGGGTGACAAAGTAACATTCCATCTCAAACAAACAAACAAACGGAAAACATTATTTGATGGTTTCGCGGTGAGCCAGGTGCAGTGGAGTCCCACCTACCAGGGAGGCTGAAGCATTAGGAGCCCAGGAGTTTGAGACCAGCCTGGGCAACATAAAGATAGCCTGTCTCTAAAATAAATAAAGATTACTTGGATAGTGGTATTTGGTACAGGAGGCACATCTTGTTCAGTTGTTGCTCTGGCTGCGATATTAAGACCAATCACTGCATTTAGGTATAGGCAGCCAGCTTCATCCATTGTGAAGTTCCCCATCTGCTTTCCACCTAATGGCTTAGTATTACCTAATAGTTGCTGATCACTGCCTTGGTTTATTATTTCACTAAGTGTTTATTGTCTTGATTTATTATTTCACTAAGTACTATATTTCCCGAAACAAAAACAATTAATGAGAAGAGTGGCATTAATTTACATTTTTGCAAGTCTCTTTAGGTCTGGCTCAGTATAAGAAAACTACATTTCATGGCTATTTCTGCATTAAATATTTTGTGATGTCACATGTCATGTAGCCTCTGGCTAACTGTGGCACTGACTACCCAGAAAGAATGTCAGTGAAAAGGCAAATAAAGTCTTATTGTTATTACAAAGAGCTTTGACCTTGAAGATCCCCCAATGGAAGGGGATTCTCAAGGATTCCAGAACACATTGTGAGAACTATAAAGGCACAGGGTCTCAATTCATAAAGTATACTTTAGGATTATCCCAGACAGTAGTATCTGATGTAAAGACTCAGTCAATGTTTATTGGTAATGATGATGGATTTTTAACGTTTGTTTTTAATATGACAAACTTTAGTGATCAATGTTGTCATTTCTGGATTTTATGCTTGTATAATTTTTTCCCTAACATTTTAATTGCTTAATGTTTCTGTCTGAAAATTTACTATATCTTTGTTGTATATGCATAAAAATATATGCATTAGGAGATGTTTAGTCTATGTTAATTACTTAAAAATCTTTCCAATCATTGGAAAAGACCTGCCACTGGAATTCAGTGATGACTTTTTCATGATTTTGTTTAATCGTAGGTATTACAAATAAAGAAAACCAGTAACTTTCTTTCTGGCTGTTGTCTAGTTGCTTACCCCTCCTCATTTTTTCTTCTTTCTCTGTCTTTTTCTTTTTCTTTCTTTCTTTCTTTTTTTTTTTTGAGACAGAGTTTCACTCTTATCATTCAGGCTGTAGTGCAACGGCACGATCTCAGCTCACTGCAACTTCCACCTCCCGGGTTCAAGCGATTCTCCTGCCTCAGCCTCCTGAGTGGCTGAGATTAAAGGCATGTGCCACCACACCCGGCTAATTTTTGTATTTTTAGTAGAGACAGGGTTTCACCACCTTGCCCATGCTGGTCTGGAACTCCTGACCTCAGGTGATCTGCCTGCCTTGGCCTCTCAAAGTGCTGGGATTACAGGCATGAGCCACCGTGCTCGGCTATTTCTCAGCTTTTTTCAGACCTTGCTGTTTGCAGTTTCAGCAGACCTCTAAAGTGCAACCCAGGAGGAGGTGCACTACACTTGAAAATGACGTCTTGTGTTTCTAATTTATACAGACAAAAATCTGAGGCCGGGCGCGGTGGCTCAAGCCTGTAATCCCAGCACTTTGGGAGGCCGAGACGGGCGGATCACGAGGTCAGGAGATCGAGACCCTCCTGGCTAACACGGTGAAACCCCGTCTCTACTAAAAAAAATACAAAAAATTAGCCGGGCGAGGTGGTGGGCGCCTGTGGTCCCAGCCAGTCGGGAGGCTGAGGCAGGAGAATGGCGTGAACCCAGGAGGCAGAAGTTGCGGTGAGCTGAGATCCGGCCACTGCACTCTAGCCTGGGCGACAGAGCAAGACTCCGTCTCAAAAAAAAAAAAAAAAAATCTGGGGAACATGTGTAGGAATGAATATGAAGGGCCTGAGATAAGAGTGGAAGAAGCGTTAAGAATTTAGCCGGGCGTGGTGGCTCACACCTGTAATCCCAGCACTTTGGGAGGCCCAGGTGGGCGAATCACGAGGTCAAGAGATTGAGACCATCCTGGCTAACACGGTGAAACCCCATCTTTACTAAAAATTATCCAAGCGTGGTGACAGGTGCCTGTAGTCCCAGCTACTCCAGAGGCTGAGGCAGGAGAATTGCTTCAACCTGAGAGGCGGAGGTTGCATCGAGCCGAGATCGCGCCACTCCACTCCAGCCTGGGTGACAGAGCAAGACTCCGTCTCAAAAAAAAAAA
>NC_045455.1:94024318-94026612 GCF_002776525.5 Piliocolobus tephrosceles
CAGTTTTGGGAATTAGAAAGGGTTCTAACGGTTAGTTAGGTTGGTTGGCTGACACATGGACCATAAAGTGGCCCACAGTAAATGAACGTGAAATGCCAGAGCTGTTTTGGTTTACTGAAGGGAAAGGATTCAAAAGCTTAAAAAGATTGGAATGTTAGAGTGGATTTGTCATTTAAGACTTACTCATCCATGCTGGGAGGGCCCTGCAGACACACCTTTCTTTCTTCCTTTTTTTTTTTTCTGAGACAGTCTCGCTGTCGCCCAGGCTGAGTGCAGTGGTGCCATCTTGGCTCACTGGAACTTCCGCCTCCCAGGTGTGAGCCACCGTGCCCAGCCTAGGACACACCTTTCATCCTGAATCTGAGAAACAAATACCTGAGAGGAGCCCCAACCCTGTGATCACTCTTCTCTTTAGGCCAGAAATTACAGTGGGAAATTGCTACCACTAAATTGGGAAACCTAAATACAATGGGAATAGTTGAACCCAGGGCGGCAGGGGCAAGGTGGATGTGGTCCCCGTAATGGACAGCAGAGCCCAAGTGGCAATCCAAGTAGTCTAACTTGGGGAGACCTGTGGTGTCGGCAAGTTAACCATGGTGTTCTAAGAGTGAAATAGATAGGACGGTTACCAAATTTTGACTTGGTCCGTAGATGCAGAAAAGTTCTAAGTCAGATGAACAGACGCCTAACCTGAATCATAAAAACAGAAAATCGTAGCCCTTCAGTCAGTTTCCAGTCTTTTTTTTTTTTTTTTTTTTTTGAGACAGAGTCTCACTCTGTTGCCCAGGTAATTTTAGCTGGAGTGCAGTGGTGGGATCCCGGCTCACTGCAAACTCTACCTCCCAGGTTCAAGCAATTCTTGTGCCTCAGCCTCCCAAGTAGCTGAAAATATAGGCACACACCACCATGCCTGGCTAATTTTTTTGTATTTTTAGTAGAGACAAGATTTCACCAAGTTGGCCAGGCTGGTCTGGAACTCCTGACCTCAAGTGATCCACTGGCCTCAGCCTCCCAAAGTGCTGGGATTACAGCTGTGAGCCACCGTGCTCGGCCCCAATTCTCAGCCTGGACACAATTTACACACCTAGAACCCTAGGAATGAAAGAAAGGTTGGGTCACCTTGAGGAAGAACCTTGGTACACTGCCAAACATTTATACAATTGTTACGCTTTCTTTCAGCCTTTCCCAAAGGGACCGTTAGCT
Source organism: Piliocolobus tephrosceles (assembly GCF_002776525.5). NCBI lineage: Eukaryota > Metazoa > Chordata > Mammalia > Primates > Cercopithecidae > Piliocolobus > Piliocolobus tephrosceles. The sequence continues at coordinate 94,025,522 of NC_045455.1, forward strand.
TTTTATCAGGGTGGCTATGTACTGGGGAAAAGGAAATAATCAGCCTTCTTGGGTTTACTGGACACTGACTGTCAAATTCCAAAAGACCCAAAAGGTCACTGTGGCCTGCCAGTCAAATTGTGGGCATTTGATCAGTAGAGTTTTAGCTGAAGTCCATCATGTCACATTGGGCATAGGATGTGCCCAAACCCATCTGATGCTTTTTCCATAGTTCCAGCATGCATATTTGCAACAGACATACTCAGTATAGTGGCAGAAGGCCCACATTGGTTCCCTGATCTGCGGAGGTAGGGCTATTACGTGGGAAAGGCCAAGTAGAAGCCACTAGACCTGCCTCAATTTAGAAAAATCATAAAGCAGGGCCGGACGTCATGGCTCATGCCTGTCCCAGCACTTTTAGAGACCGAGGCAGGTGGATAGCTTGAGTCTAGGAGTTTGAGACCAGCCTGGCCAATATTGTGAAACCCTGTCTCCACAAAAATACAAAGATTAGCTGGACATGGTGGCTTGCCTGTAGTCCCAGCTACTCAGGGGGCTGAGGTGGGCCAATCACTTGAGTCTGGGAGATGGAAGTTGCAGTGAGTCAAGATCGTGCCACTGCACTCTAGCCTGCGCGACAGAGGGAGACTCTGTCTTAAAAAAAAAAAAAAAGAAAAAGAAAAAGAACATTCTAAATACAAAGGTGATAATATCTCTGATTTGTTTTTCTAAGACCACCAGAGTGGGCACGAAAGAACCAGCGAGTAGGCAAGGCTAAAAGCAAAACTGCAAATTTATTCTTTGGTCATCTAGCTTCAGGGACCGGAGCTGGGGGGTGGGGGTGGAGTTTCTAATACAGTCCCCACAAGAGTGGGGGCTGAGAAAGCCCGCCCCCGCGCATCTGCTGGGAGCGACTTTTCTAGGAGTGGAAGGGCAATAGGCGGGGCACGGGCAGGTCGGGGGAGGGGGGCCGCTCCGCAGGTGCCACCAGGTAAATCTTGGTCTCCTCGGATTGACATCACCTGGTGCATGCCTGATTAATCTGCACCTTCCCGGGCGTCAGCTGCATTCTCGCACACACGGGAAGAGTTGGTGGTGAAGAAGAACCCGGA
>NC_045455.1:94026712-94027340 GCF_002776525.5 Piliocolobus tephrosceles
GTGGGGGCTGAGAAAGCCCGCCCCCCCCTCCCCCGCATCTGCTGGGAGCGACTTTTCTAGGAGTGGAAGGGCAATAGGCCGGGCACGGGCAGGTCGGGGGAGGGGGGACGCTCCGCAGGTGCCACCAGGTAAATCTTGGTCTCCTCGGATTGACATCACCTGGTGCATGCCTGATTAATCTGCACCTTCCCGGGCGTCAGCTGCATTCTCGCACACACGGGAAGAGTTGGTGGTGAAGAAGAACCCGGAAGTGCACCATCCTGCCTCCGTTCGTCCAAACAATCTCCACATCCTGGAAATTTATATTGTTATTAAAACATTTTTAAACCTTTTTATTGGCTGGGTGTAGTGGCTCACGCCTGTAATCCCAACACTTTGGGAGGCCAAGGTGGGTGGCTTACCTGGGGTCAGGAGTTTGAGACCAGCCTGGCCAGCATGGTGAAACCCTGTCTCTACTAAAAGTACAAACATTAGCTGGGCGCGGTGGCGGCGCCTGTAGTCCCAGATACTCGGGAGGCTGAGGCAGGAGAATCGCTTGAGCCTGGGAGGTAGACGCTCCAGCGAGCCAAGATTGCACCACTGCACTCCAGCCTGGGCAACAGAGCAAGACTCTGTCTCAAAAAACAAT
>NC_045455.1:94027740-94028368 GCF_002776525.5 Piliocolobus tephrosceles
GTGGGGGCTGAGAAAGCCCGCCCCCCCCTCCCCCGCATCTGCTGGGAGCGACTTTTCTAGGAGTGGAAGGGCAATAGGCCGGGCACGGGCAGGTCGGGGGAGGGGGGCCGCTCCGCAGGTGCCACCAGGTAAATCTTGGTCTCCTCGGATTGACATCACCTGGTGCATGCCTGATTAATCTGCACCTTCCCGGGCGTCAGCGGCATTCTCGCACACACGGGAAGAGTTGGTGGTGAAGAAGAACCCGGAAGTGCACCATCCTGCCTCCGTTCGTCCAAACAATCTCCACATCCTGGAAATTTATATTGTTATTAAAACATTTTTAAACCTTTTTATTGGCTGGGTGTAGTGGCTCACGCCTGTAATCCCAACACTTTGGGAGGCCAAGGTGGGTGGCTTACCTGGGGTCAGGAGTTTGAGACCAGCCTGGCCAGCATGGTGAAACCCTGTCTCTACTAAAAGTACAAACATTAGCTGGGCGCGGTGGCGGCGCCTGTAGTCCCAGATACTCGGGAGGCTGAGGCAGGAGAATCGCTTGAGCCTGGGAGGTAGACGCTCCAGCGAGCCAAGATTGCACCACTGCACTCCAGCCTGGGCAACAGAGCAAGACTCTGTCTCAAAAAACAAT